>NW_028247325.1:0-161744 GCF_964263255.1 Lissotriton vulgaris | reverse complement strand
GTGTTGCACTTGCGACGCAACTCCAGCACTCAAGTCACCACCATGCACTGATCAAGAACTTAGCACATGGACTGCTTTAAATGCCTATCCACTATACATGCAGTCTATCAGTCCCCTTGCACTTCTTCAGTGACCCATTCAGCACCATGAACTAATCTATTCACTGTGCCAAAACCCAAACACTTATATATTCACCCAGGCACTCTCCTTGCTGTACTCTAATCATTCAGTCAGTACCTAAGTACTCATGCAGTGAGTCAGGCCTTAGCACATGGGCTGCTTCAAATTCCTATCCACTAAGCATGCAGTCCTCTAACCACCTACACACTTGTCTTTCACACCTTCAATTACCCAGTCGATATACATACACTCCAGCAAACACTGTGTCACTCCCCCTGCACTCCTCCAGTGACCCATTCAGCACCATGTATTAATCCATTCACTGCGCCAAAACCCAAACACTCATAAATTCACCCAGGCACTCTCCTTTCAGTACTCTAATAATTCTGTCAGTACCCAAGTACTTATGCAGTGTGCCAGGCCTTAGCACATGGACTGCTTCAAACTCCTATACACTATGTATGCAGTCCTCTAACCACCTACACACTTGTCTTTCACATCTTCAATTCCCAAATCAGTATCCATACACTTCCAGCAAACACACTGTCACTCCCGTTGCACTCATCTAGTGACCCATTCAGCACCATGTACTGATCCATTCACTGCAGCAAAAACCCAAATACTTATAAATTCACCCAGGCACTCTCCTTGCAGTACTCTAATCATTCAGTCAGTACCCAAGTACTCATGCACTGAGCCAGGCCCAATCACATGGACTGCTTCAAACCCCTATCCAGTATGCATGCAGTACCCTAACTAACCAACACACTTATAGTTCTACACTTATACACTCAACAAAAAAAACAATATTTCAGTTTCAATATTTTAAAAAACATAGAAATTCAGGGCTGTTATTGTTAGCTGGACATTTCACTCGTACAAAACCATTAAAATTCCTCTGTTATAGTTAGTTCTGCTAATTATAACTCGCACACCCGCACTCCACTGCTGATGATGTCTCAAATGACATCATTGATAACATCATCCACGTGAAAATCAGATACACCTCATCATACACTAGTATAACTTTTTATCGCTCACTGTAAAATACAGAGTACCATATTTGAATCCATTGACAAGCCAATACAAGTTTCTAAAAACCCACTCAGTGATTCCTAGATCTACACACACATTTAGTCACTTACCTATAGATTCACTCATACATGCTGACAAAGATCAATAGAACACTATCAAATATACTTATACACCTATATCGACATTACACACCAGCTCACATTCTATTCACTTATGCAGTCATACTACTCACTAATGCAAACAATGGATCATGCTTACATTTACTCAGCTACACACTTATACAAACACCACTTATTTATACAGTAACTCATACTTAGTGTTTTAGAAAATCACTATTACAAGTATACAGTTATTCATACAGTCACTCATACAATCACTGAGTCTTATGTATACTTATGTATATACACCAACTGTCACATACACTGCCTTTTATTTTTCTAGTTTGTTGGACAAGTACCATTGAGAGATATATTTGCTCATCACCACACCCATAAAGATATTCACTCACCCAAACAACTGTTATAACATGTAGTGTTAACCTCATATACCGACTGAATCAACTATTCACGCATCTTTGGGCAGTCACATACCCCCGACCAAACCACACACACATTCACTCTCCCATACAAATACTCAGTTAACTAATCACATAGCTAGTAATCAACTGGTGCAGCGGTTTACACAACATCTGACAAAGTGACACAGATATTCACACCGTTTAGTCACTATCCAATATATTTAGGGAGACACTATAAATTAGTCAAGTAAACAGTCAATCACACTGCTACTAAATCCTCCATCCAGATATTTATATTTATATATCCACTCATTCTTCAATGCTGATTGCTATATACATAATACATATTTAAATAACGAACCAAACCACATTCACTGGATGATCTCATCAGTGATGTCATTTGAGATTTCATCAGTGATGTCACTGACCATGTCTTGAATGATCTAATATGTAACATCATCAGCAGTGGAGTGCGGGCGTGCAAGTTATAATTAGCAGAACTAACTATAACAGAGAAATTTCAATGGTTTTGTAAGAGTGAAATGTCCAGCTAAATATAACAGCCCTAAAACCTATGATTTTTTGAGTGAATTTCCAAGGTTTTTTAAATACTAATTGCTAACTATAACATGTCTGAAACCTATGTTATTTCAGTGAATATATATATATATATATATATATATATATATATTACCTACTGGCTGTCGCTAGTAGGTATATATAGTTAGGATTATTTGTCTATGGAACTTTTGAAAATTCTATGTCTAATAACTTTGGCGTTTGTGGACGGAATCGGCTGAAATTTTCAGGAAAATGGCACATTTTGTTTCTGAGCAGCCCCCGAAAATTTGGGGGTGGTTTCGTCAAGGGGGGGCCGAGAAAAAAGGGGGGTCCCAAAACGCGTTTTTCCCATGTTAATTTCCATAGGGCCTTTGGCCTCACTTTTAGCTCGAACGGCTGAATGGATTTGCACGAAACTTGGCAAAATTGTAGGGACTGTTAGCCCGATGTGCCTTTGCTAGGTCTCAATATATGTGCTCCAGTGGATTTTGAGAAATTAACGTTCAAAACAAGATATATATCTGTAACAGCGCTCCGGGCTGCGCTCCGGTCCGCTTACTTTTCGCGAAACGGAACTTTGCGCGCAGAAAGCTGATTGGCTCTCCGGTGTCTGTCAACATTCTAAACAGTCCGGAGCGGCCGCCATTTTATCTCTCGGTAGGATCGAGAGAGAAGAAGAGGTGAAAAACGAAGGGGGAATTTAATGAAAGGGGGCAAGGTATACCTCTCTTGACCCTCTAGGAATGATGTTGGGGTTATTAAAGGGTCCCGTGGGGAAAATAAAAATAAAAAAATGTTCACGGTAGAAGCGCTTCCCGGGCCGCGAACTGGGCCGCAAACTGGTAGCGAAACGGGAATTCGCCATTTTGTGTTTTGTTTTAATTAAATTACTAGGTATAAGGGGGTGCGGGAGACGTATCCTGACCCCTTATGTTTTCTGAGGGTGGCTGAGGAGGCTCATATATGTTGATACATGTCTTCCAGCGGCTGTGCGTGAGCTTTTTTTTTTTTTTTGCTGCGTGACGTCTGGTAACGTTCGATTCGATGGAAATCAGGAAGTGTTGACCACCATTTTGTCACTGCGAGTAAATATTTTGTTATAAATGAATCCTTATTGATAAACATTGTCTGCGCCATTTTGCCTTTTTGTCCAATGCCACAATTTTGTCGTGCACGGCAGCCATTTTAGATGCCTTGACCAGACCCACTCTCTGCACGCCGTCGATTCTCAGCACGGCTCCCCACCCTCGCAAGCATCTCCCCCACGCACTGGTCACCCCCGCTCTCTCTCTCATGCATGGGCCATATACTTCCCCCCATCTGCGCTGCTCTTCCCTGAGAATCACACCCTGTGCCCGCCCGACACCTCCCTTTCACCCTATTCACTACCGCACCCTCTGACACTCCTCTTCCTCTGTGTCCGATTGTCCAGGCCGGACCCAGGCTATCACCTAGCCCTGCGGATGTACTTTATGGCCCCAGCTGTAGAGAATCCAGACATACCAATCCTCCCGATTCAGGCGTGAGACTACTGATTTCAGTGCTAGTCTTCCGCCTAAGCATGGGCGGAAAATCCGTTACGCTCGCGAATTTTGCGGATTTTTGGGAAATTCGCAATCCGCGAGATTTGCGAATTTCCTGCAAAATCCGCACGCAGCGGATTTTTTTGGCGGCGCGCGGCGTTGGTGATACAATTTTTGCGGCGCGCGGCGTTTATCATCGTTTGCCGAGTTGTTTTTTTCGATAGTTTGCGAGTGCTGCGCCATTTTGGATCTTGCTGTGTGATCCCGCGGGAATTGGCGAGCGCGATTACGTCATCGCGGCTTGCCAGCGATAGTTTGTCAACGCGAGTACGGCGAGATCACGTCTCGCGGTACTTCGCAATTGCGAGATTTGAGATGCGGCGAGCGAAAATATAAATTTGCAATTCTGCACAAGAAATCCACCAGCAAGCAGCATAAACCTTCTAGAAATGATGATTTTTATCTGAATAACTCCTTAGTTTGACATTTGCCTGCACTTTTTTAGCGAGGAGTCCATTTTGGGGAGGGGGGCAGGGGGGTGGGAGGAAGGAAGTGCCCCACAGTCTTCAACTTCCTGTTCCTGTTCAGCAGGCTCCTCCCAGTGCTTTGTCCATCTCCTGGTCACTTTTCATTTGGGTCTGGAGCTGGAAGGATTACTTTTTGTGGATGCTGCTGGATATTTGGATTTGAGGCCTTTTTGACTTTCTTTGGATCACTGTTGTATTAGAAATTTTACAAGTAAGTTTGTTTGGGGCATTACAGTTGCTGCAATTAAAATTTTTGAATTTTCGATTTTTGGGCTGTTTTGGGGCCTTTTGCCCAGGGGTACTCAGTGGTGGGTGGACTGAGTCTTTCTGTGGGTTGTCTTGAACTTAAACATCATGGAGGCCATGGATGAATTGGGATTGTGCTGATTTTTCAGTGATTTTCGTTTTTTGGGGCTGTACTTGTGGCCTTTTCACCAGGGGTATTTGAGTCTAGCATGGGCCTAGTCTTTCTGTAGGTTGTCTTGAATTTAAACATCATGGAGGGCACGGATGGAATGGGATTGTGCTGATTTTTCAGTGATTTTCGTTTTTTGGGCCTGTACTTGTGGCCTTTTCACCAGGGGTATTTGAGTCTAGCATGGGCCTAGTCTTTCTGTGGGCTGTCTTGAACTTAAACATCATGGAGGGCATGGATGGAATGGGATTGTGCTGATTTTTCTGTGTTTTTCGATTTTTGACCTGTTGTTGGGGCCTTTTGACCAGGGGTAGTGAGTGGTGCATGGGCCTAGTCTTTCTATGGGGTGTCTTGAATTTAAACATCATGGAGGGCATGGATGGCATGGGGATTGTGCTGATTTTTCTGTGTTTTTCGATTTTTTGGATTGCTCATGGGGACAGGCCATGTGGGTGGGGGCCATTTTGAGTGCTGGTACAGGCAGGCCCTGGCCATGTGCTAGGAGGCAAGTGGCCATTTTGAATGCATGCTTTGTTGTTAGGCCTCCAACCATTTTGCCTACTTTTCAACCTTTATTTATGCCCAGGGGTAGTGAGTCTTGCATGGGCCTAGTCTTTATGTGGGTTGTCTTGAATTTAAACATCATGGAGGCCATGGATGGAATGGGATTGTGCTGATTTTGCAGTGTTTTTCGATTTTTGGGGGTGTTCATGGGGAGGGACAGGCCATGTGGCTGGTGGCCATTTTGAGTGCAGCTACAGGCACTGGCCATGTGCTGGCAGGCAAGTGGCCATTTTGAATGCAGGCTTTGTTGTTAGGCCTCCAACCATTTTGCCTACTTTTCAACCTTTATTTATGCCCAGGGGTAGTGAGTCTTGCATGGGCCTAGTCTTTCTGTGGGTTGTCTTGAATTTAAACATCATGGAGACCATGGATGGAATGGGATTGTGCAGATTTTTCAGTGATTTTCGTTTTTTGGGCCTGTACTTGTGGCCTTTTCACCAGGAGTATTTGAGTCTAGCATGGGCCTAGTCTTTCTGTGGGCTGTCTTGAACTTAAACATCATGGAGGGCATGGATGGAATGGGATTGTGCTGATTTTTCTGTGTTTTTCGATTTTTGACCTGTTGTTGGGGCCTTTTGACCAGGGGTAGTGAGTGGTGCATGGGCCTAGTCTTTCTGTGGGGTGTCTTGAATTTAAACATCATGGAGGGCATGGATGGCATGGAGATTGTGCTGATTTTTCTGTGTTTTTCGATTTTTTGGATTGTTCATGGGGACAGGCCATGTGGGTGGGGGCCATTTTGAGTGCTGGTACAGGCAGGCCCTGGCCATGTGCTAGGAGGCAAGTGGCCATTTTGAATGCAGGCTTTGTTGTTAGGCCTCCAACCATTTTGCCTACTTTTCAACCTTTATTTATGCCCAGGGGTAGTGAGTCTTGCATGGGCCTAGTCTTTCTGTGGATTGTGTTGAATTTAAACATCATGGAGGCCATGGATGGAATGGGATTGTGCTGATTTTGCAGTGTTTTTCGATTTTTTTGTGCTCTATAACTGAACTGATGTTCCTCTGTCTTCCATTTTTTTTAGGTGCACAAGACTCAAGAGAACCACCAGTGCCAGGAAGAAGTCCTGCAGCGGTGTGTGTGTGCAGCATAACGTCACGCGACGTCACGTCTGGCCTCAGACAACTCTACAATTCGTGCAACTGCGGCCTGCTGTCTGACCTGCTCTGAAGAAGATGGCCCCAAAGAAAGGTCTCCGTAGCTCCTCTAGCAAGAAAGTTGCTAGTAAGGAGCAGAAGAAGCAAGTTACCAAGGAGGCTGGTGTGCCACCCGCCACGTTTTTTGGGAGAAAAAAAAAAAGTACGCCTGCAGCAGCAGGATCTGCTGGGGACCAAGCTGGGAGCAGCACCCCTGCTCCATTGGGTTCAGTGCCTCCACCACCACGCCAACTTAAGTCAAAGCCCTTGAGTGCTTCAGAGGCAGTCAGTGTACTTCTCCAATCACCATCGACCAGTGATGTTGGCTCATCGCAAGAAAGTAGCAGCAATGTCCCTGAATCAACACAGGTTGTTGTAACTCATCTGACAAGTGTTGAACAACCACAGCCGCAACAACAACACCATGTGCAAGTACACGCCCAAGTACATGTGGAAGGAGAGGCAGCAAAAGGAGATGCGCAAGCAAAGGTGCATGGAGGTTCACAAGTGCCCACAATAGTTGTTCCTCCCGAAGTAGGGGCACATCAGGAAATCGACAATGAAGCCGAGGTATCATTGGAAGCCACTCCTCCTGATGATCATTCATTGTCTTCCACATCCCTAGCAAGGAAAAGATCAAGGGGGGTGTCTACATCTTCTTCAAGCCCACCTCGTTCTGATGCAAGTGATCTGTCTTGGGAACCACAACTGCGGTCTGACAGTGAGGCACACCATGATCTGACACCGGTACCTAAGCGTAAAAGGAAGGTCGTCCAAAAACTCAAACCTATGGAGTGTGATGAGGCTCAACAAGAAGTGACAGATACTGCTGGTGATGAAGCCTCTCACGATGACGACGAGCCAGTCATCACAAAGGTCACTGCAGCCCCACCGGGCATGCAGCAGAGAGACATTTTGACCCTATCCCGAGAAGCTGCTGAGCGTGATGATGATGTTGGCGAGGAGGCAATGGAAATGGAATCATTAGATTTGGAGTTAAGTAGTACACCAAAACCTACCGCTTCCATATTTCTTCCTCGCAAGAAGGTACCCACCTCGTCCTCGACCTCAATTTGTGGTGGTGAAAGTGCAAAACGTACTGAAGTTCGGCAATCCACATCCTCCACTTCATCTGGCATTAGCAGCAGGACCACCACCACCAGTATCGCCGCCTCCTCCGGCCCCCAAAGACATTTCAAGTCTCCAGTTTGGGACTTCTTTAGTGTTTGCCCAAAAAAGGAAAACGTAGCCATTTGTAGCATTTGTAAGCTTCGAGTTAGTCGTGGTAAGTTTGGTACCAACTATGGTACCGGAGGCCAGAGAGGTCATCTTAGGAGAACGCACGATGTCCAATGGTTTGCGCACCTACACGCGATCAAGGAAGCCCGAATTGCACGCAATGAAAACGTTGATTTTTCATCTGATGATGACGAGGAGGAAGAAGACGATTCAAACACTTCACTTACACCCAGTTCCCCTGTCAGCAGCACACCCCATGGAAGCCACACTAAGAGTGTGGGAGAGAGTGAGACATCAATGCGGAAAAGTTCATCAGCGAGCGTAACTGGGTCGAAGAGATCATCATCATCCCGTAAATCCTTGGTCCAGGGCAACATTAAAAAGATGTTGTTTACAGAAGCGCAATATGAACGCAACCACCCAATGACCCGTCTGTATAACACTAAGCTGGCTAAAATGCTAGCTCTGGACCTTCTCCCTTTTTCTTTTGTAGAAGGGGTTGGTTTTCTAGAATTAGTGGCAGCGCTCTGCCCTAAATGGAAGGTTCCTAGCCGGTTCTATTTTGCCCGAGTTGCGGTTCCAGCACTACATGAAGATGTTCTGAAGGTGATTGGGGCAGCTTTGCAGAAGAGTGCTGTTCACACTATACATCTGACAACAGACATGTGGACCAGTGGCGCAGGCGCTGATTACATGTGCATCACTGCACACTGGGTCTCTTTTTCAGGGGCTAAAGCAAAGCTAAACACAGGTGTTGACACAAACATTGTTTTTAAAGCTGCTCGGAAACATGCAACACTAGCCATGTTTGGTTTGGAGAAACGTCACACAGCAGAAAACATTTTGGATGTCTTTAACACAAAGGTCCTTAACTGGCTGTCCCCACTAAAACGCAAGGTTGGTTATGTTTCCACGGACAATGGCGCCAATATAGTTAAGGCCATGAGGGATGGTTACTATTTCGAAGTGCCGTGTTTGGCGCACTGTATAAACCTGGTTGTCCAAAAATTCTTGGGTAATAAAGGCAGTGCAGCGTACAGTGTATTGGAGACCTGCCGAAAAATGTGCAAGCATTTCAGCCATTCTTTTAAGGCCCGGAAGCCGCTGAGGAGCCTGCTATATCAACGTCAAATGCCAGTGAAAGCACTCATCCAGGAGGTGGTAACACGTTGGAACTCAACCTTCTACATGCTTGAGCGTCTGTATGAGCAGTATACGGAACTCGATCAATACTTCCTTAAAGAGGGTACAGAGGAGCTGAGGATGGGTGGGCCGCAATGGAACATAGTTGAAAGCCTGACACGCATGCTTCGTCCTTTTGAGTTCTTCACGCGTGCAGTCAGCAAGGAGGACTCTAATTTGGGAAAAGCTATCCCATTGTTGTACATGCTGGAGGACCAACTGAAGGAGGTGTGTTCTGTGTTTGGAAAAGATGACAAAAACCAAGACTCTTTGCTTCTGGCTGAGCAATTATTAGAGCTCCTACAAGGTGATGAACGTCTTAAAAAGATCCACTCAGAACAGCATTACATTTGTGCTACTATTCTGGATCCACGCTACAAAAAGGCGCTGGCAGGCCAAGCATTCTTTCCTTTTGATGATGAACATGTTCCAAAGTACAAACGTTGGCTAGCCTTGTCAGCCAAGAGGTTTGAAACAGAATGGCTGGAAATTGAAGGAAATGGCAGTACATCAGCAGGCCATCCCCAGTCAAAACATCCACTTCTGCACCTGTGGCTGTGGCACAAGTGACCTCTCAGCCGTTAAAGACACCGGCAACCGGATCATCTGCACGAAACACAACAGAAACATTGGAGGCTGAAGAGGATTGGCTAGCTCTGCGTGGGTTTGGTTCTCAAAAGGTCAGAGGCACAGCAAGAGCTAAGCAAAGTGGAGGAACCTTGGATGAGGACCTTGAGTCGATGGTGAAGGACTATCTGAATGACTCAACAGAGGTCTATGTTAATTCTGACCCATTAGCGTATTGGCATGGGAAAAAAGAATTGTGGCCACAGCTCACCAACCTGGCTTTAAACTACTTGTCTTGCCCACTCGCAAGCGTGTCTTCTGAACGGGTTTTCAGTGCGGCTGGTGGGATTGTAACTCCCAAACGGAGCCGCCTCTCGCCCAAAAATGTGGAGAGGTTAACAATGATCAAGATGAATCAGCACCTCATACCACCAGATTTCAGAGTACCAGAGAGCGTGCCGGATGAAGAGGAGGTGGCCAGCAACATAGATGAGGGAATTTCTACTCTGTCAGGTGACACTGAGCTCACCCTGCCTGAATTCACAGAGTATGATGACGAAGCCTTATTCTCATTCCTGGACCGTGATACCGAGCCCTGAAAATGAGACAACGAATCAATAACTTTCTTTTTCGTCCCTATTCACTTTTATTCCTGTGTGTCTGTCTTTCTTTGTTGTGCACAGTTAATATATTTCAAACTTTAATCAGATAATCACAAAATCAAGCCCATCAGCAGAACTGTCTTCGCTGGTTTGCTAATTGATTTGAAGTTGCCGCAGTCTGCATTCCTCAGGTTCACAAGTTCAGAAGAACATGCTCCTCTATCCTCCTCCTCCAGACTCCTATTTCCATCAAACCAGAGGGCTGGTTTACGCCCAATGAAGAAAGACTCAGCACTTGTGGGGGTGTTGTTGTACCTCTTTGCAGGTGAGTTGACGGCTCTGGGACCATTGTTGGGAAGCTCTAATACCGGATAAAAGTGGTTTGGACCAAATCCCAGGAAGAAATTTTTTTGTGTTTTTGATGACTTGCTTGCCTTTTAGGTGCTCTTAGGGAAGGTTCCGTCTGTTTGTGGGTGAGTTTCGTGGTCTGGGAGCATTGCTGGGACACTCTAATCTTGATTGCATTTGCTTTTCAGGAAATCCGTCGTGCCAACCCCGACTTATGGCCTAGCTACGCAGCGCGTTTGGACCGAAGGCCGAGAAATATTGCAAGTATGAGATTTTGCTTTTGGCCTGTTTGGGGGTGTTATGCTTCTTGGCGGGTGGGTTGGCGGGTCTTGGGGCATTCCTGGGAAGGTCTAATACCGGGTAGAAGTAGTTGGGACAAAATCCAGGCCGATTTTTTTTTGGCTATTTCTGACATTTTGCTCTATGTAGCGTTTTCGGGGGCCTGTTTGGGGGGCTTCCTGGTGTTTGTGGGTGAGTTTCGTGGTCTGGGAGCACTGCTGGGACACTCTAATCTTGATTGCATTTGCTTTTCAGGAAATCCGTCGTGGCAACCCCGACTTATGGCCTAGCTACGCAGTGCGTTTGGACCGAAGGCCCAGAAATATTGCAAGTATGAGATTTTGCTTTTGGCCTGTTTGGGGGTGTTATGCTTCTTGGCGGGTGGGTTGGCGGGTCTTGGGGCATTCCTGGGAAGGTCTAATACCGGGTAGAAGTGGTTGGGACAAAATCCAGGCCGATTTTTTTTTGGCTATTTCTGACATTTTGCTCTATGTAGCGTTTTCAGGGGCCTGTTTGGGGGGCTTCCTGGTGTTTGTGGGTGAGTTTCGTGGTCTGGGAGCACTGCTGGGACACTCTAATCTTGATTGCATTTGCTTTTCAGGAAATCCGTCGTGGCAACCCCGACTTATGGCCTAGCTACGCAGCGCGTTTGGACCGAAGGCCCAGAAATATTGCAAGTATGAGATTTTGCTTTTGGCCTGTTTGGGGGTGTTATGCTTCTTGGCGGGTGGGTTGGCGGGTCTTGGGGCATTCCTGGGAAGGTCTAATACCGGGTAGAAGTGGTTGGGACAAAATCCAGGCCGATTTTTTTTTGGCTATTTCTGACATTTTGCTCTATGTAGCGTTTTCGGGGGCCTGTTTGGGGGGCTTCCTGGTGTTTGTGGGTGAGTTTCGTGGTCTGGGAGCACTGCTGGGACACTCTAATCTTGATTGCATTTGCTTTTCAGGAAATCCATCGTGGCAACCCCGACTTATGGCCTAGCTACGCAGCGCGTTTGGACCGAAGGCCCAGAAATATTGCAAGTATGAGATTTTGCTTTTGACCTGTTTGGGGGTGTTATGCTTCTTGGCGGGTGGGTTGGCGGGTCTTGGGGCATTCCTGGGAAGGTCTAATACCGGGTAGAAGTGGTTGGGACAAAATCCAGGCCGATTTTTTTTTGGCTATTTCTGACATTTTGCTCTATGTAGCGTTTTCGGGGGCCTGTTTGGGGGGCTTCCTGGTGTTTGTGGGTGAGTTTCGTGGTCTGGGAGCACTGCTGGCTATATATACTTTACTTTGCAAGAGGTTTGAAGCAAATCCATGGTGGCAGAGGGGAGTTAGGGCCTAGCTGCATAGCGCGCGCGGAGTGATTTGGGAAATTTGTGAAAAATTGACTAAGTCCCCATTTTTGTACTTCTGCTCTTTGGCTGTTTGGGGGTCTTCTACTCGTTTTCTCCTGGGTTGACGGCTCTGGGGCCATTGCTGGGAAGCTCTAATACCGGATAAAAGTGTTTTGGACCAAATCCCAGGCGGAAATTTTTTTGTGTTTTTGATGACTTGCTTGCCTTTGAGGTGCTCTTAGGGGGGGTTCCGTCTGTTTGTGGGTGAGTTTCGTGGTCTGGGAGCACTGCTGGGACACTCTAATCTGGATTGCATTTGCTTTTCAGGAAATCCGTCGTGGCAACCCCGACTTATGGCCTAGCTACGCAGTGCGTTTGGACCGAAGGCCGAGAAATATTGCAAGTATGAGATTTTGCTTTTGGCCTGTTTGGGGGTGTTATGCTTCTTGGCGGGTGGGTTGGCGGGTCTTGGGGCATTCCTGGGAAGGTCTAATACCGGGTAGAAGTGGTTGGGACAAAATCCAGGCCGATTTTTTTTTTGGCTATTTCTGACATTTTGCTCTATGTAGCGTTTTCGGGGGCCTGTTTGGGGGGCTTCCTGGTGTTTGTGGGTGAGTTTCGTGGTCTGGGAGCACTGCTGGCTATATATACTTTACTTTGCAAGAGGTTTGAAGCAAATCCATGGTGGCAGAGGGGAGTTAGGGCCTAGCTGCAGAGCGCGCGCGGAGTGATTTGGGAAATTTGTGAAAAATTGACTAAGTCCCCATTTTTGTACTTTTGCTCTTTGGCTGTTTGGGGGTCTTCTACTCGTTTTCTCCTGGGTTGACGGCTCTGGGGCCATTGCTGGGAAGCTCTAATACCGGATAAAAGTGTTTTGGACCAAATCCCAGGCGGAAATTTTTTTGTGTTTTTGATGACTTGCTTGCCTTTGAGGTGCTCTTAGGGGGGGTTCCGTCTGTTTGTGGGTGAGTTTCGTGGTCTGGGAGCACTGCTGGGACACTCTAATCTTGATTGCATTTGCTTTTCAGGAAATCCGTCGTGGCAACCCCGACTTATGGCCTAGTTTTCTGCTAGGCCTCGTTTTTTGAGATTTGATTGGGGGTCTTCTACATTTTTGCGACTGGCTTTAGTAAGGGTCTGGGTGGGAGCACTGCTAAGAAGATCTAATTTTGTTCTAAAACACAGTTTACAGTACACCAAGCTTGAGGGGCAAGATCCGCTACATTAATTTGCCCATACTTATTTATCCTTCAAAAGGTGACTCAGAGTACGCACTTTCAAAAATATTGTACTGTCTACTAGGAAAATCAAATTGTGACTTTTTGCACTCCACAGCCTACATACCTTATATTTATTTATCAGTGGTGTTGTAATATTATATCACTTCCTGTTTTTCGTTGAATAATTACAGGCCGGGTTTCAGTCTCTGCAATGGGGAAAAAAGGATGGAGTCAGGCTTCACAGTAGCGAGCCACAATTCAGCATCAGGCAGGCAGTGGACAGGGTGTCTTCTGGTGACCAACATCGATGGACGAAGCGTCGGCTGCAATGGAGGAGTGCCGCTAATAGGAGGATTTTTTTTCTGCAGGCAACTTACTTACCACTTCCAACAGGACCACTACAACCACATAGATACAGTATCCCTTGCCTTTTTCTCTGACTGTGACTGCATTTCTTGGATCTCTCTCTGCTTCTAAATTGATCCCTTAACACATCACTTAGTCCACTCCACTATCACATCTGCACCACACATAGTCATTTGTAAGTGCTCCTACGTAATTCGCAAGTCGCAGCACGCCCCAGGCCGTAGAGGACTGGGATGGCCCCAATGATGAAGCATGTCACCAAGGGGCAACCCTGGTGAGTGAGGGGACACCTAGAAAACAAGCAATTTCTCCTTTTCTATCTACTATACCTTCCAGACCAACCCCACTGAATGTTGTTGTGAATGGATTTATAGTGACCAGCAAGGCTCTCGGGTATCTGGCTAAGTACAGAGACCTTATGTTGAATATCGTTATCAATAATTCCACACAGGCCCTGTACTGTCGCATTCTTTCTTCCACAGTTGTCGAATGTACTACTTACTTTTCACTGACATGCATGCAGTAGTGCATGCACTTTCAAAGATTGATGGATAGGTTTGTACCCAAAGAATTGTTTATGTTCCATTGTTTGTCTATGCTGTGCTTTTTTTTACAGGGTGTCTTCTGGTGACCAACATCGATGGACGAAGCGTCGGCTGCAATGGAGGAGTGCCGCTAAAAGGAGGATTTTTTTCTGCAGGCAACTTACTTACCACTTCCAACAGGACCACTACAACCACATAGATACAGTATCCCTTGCCTTTTTCTCTGACTGTGACTGCATTTCTTGGATCTCTCTCTGCTTCTAAATTGATCCCTTAACACATCACTTAGTCCACTCCACTATCACATCTGCACCACACATAGTCATTTGTAAGTGCTCCTACGTAATTCGCAAGTCGCAGCACGCCCCAGCCCGTAGAGGACTGGGATGGCCCCAATGATGAAGCATGTCACCAAGGGGCAACCCTGGTGAGTGAGGGGACACCTAGAAAAAAAGCAATTTCTCATTTTCTATCTACTATACCTTCCAGACCAACCCCATTGAGTGTTGTTGTGAATGGATTTATAGTGACCAGCAAGGCTCTCAGGTATCTGGCTACAGAGACCTTATGTTGAATATAGTTATCAATATTTCCACCCACGCCCTGTACTGTCGCATTCTTTCTTCCACAGTTGTCGAAAGTACTACTTACTTTTAACTGACATGCATGCAGTAGTGTATGCACTTTCAAAGATTGATGGATAGGTTTGTACCCAAAGATTTGTTTATGTTCACATTTGTTTGTCCATGCTGTGCTACTTTTTCTTGTCTCCCAAAACCTTTCCCAAAAACCCCCGTACCCATCCATTTTTCAAACCCTAACCCTCTTCCCCCGGGCTGTGTGGTTTTGATTGATGTGTGACTAAATTACAGCAATAAATCCACACACTTGCTGGGGAGGATAAGGTGATAGCAACAGGCTGGTGAAGAAATCCGAGGATATATTCTTACTCTGCTTGACAAAGACCCATGGCTAATGTCAAAGAACTTCAACCGAATTAGTTATACTTTAACATTTGTTAGGCTACAATGTGGCACTGTTCTAGTGTACTTCTGTCACCGGCTATATTCTGTATTGTACCTTTGTATTGCTCAGGAGGACAAACCAGATTTCATTTTCTTTTTTTTCATAGGCAAGCAACTGCCACTGTGTCACACCACTAGTACCACCGCTATGAGGAAATTTTATCCGCCCAGGATTGCCAACCTTATTTGCTGTTTCCCGTGGAGCCAGCCCTGGGCCTAGCCCTACTTGCAAACAGAAATTACAGGTAAGATAGGCGTTTGGTTGGAGGTAGTATAATGGAGTATTAGGAGAGACGAGAGATTTGATTGACGGTAGTACTACTAAAGTCCTAGGACTATTCAGGAAAACAAACTTACTGTTATGTTAAACCCCCACCCACCAGACTCAAAAGCAGTAAAAAACAGGTATGGTCAGATAAAGTTTCAAAAAGTATATTTTTATAGCCCTAACAAAAGAATCTCCCGCAAGACCCTCCCTAACCCCAACGATTGTCCTTCAAAAGTCCCCAAAAATCACAACTCCCAATTCCCACCCCCCAAAAGTCTCTAAAAAAGGGGCAAGGGACACTATGGCAGGGTGCTGTTGGAATTAGCAGCCAGGGCATCATGCTCCTTGCGGAGGGTGGCAAGTTCGAAGCGGAGGCCCTCCACCACGTTCTTATAATTATGGACCTCCTGCTCCAGGTAGGACAGTCTGAGGGATAAGCGGCGCCGGTGTGCCTTGCAAATCCTGTGAGGGGCAGCTGCTTTCTTTGCTGCTGGGCGGTGGCGTTTGGCTTTGGTAGCCCGGCTCTGTACCGCTGGAGCACTGCGCTGGCTGGCAGCCCGCACGGAGGAGGATGCAGCTGTCCCAGTGGACGTTGTTGTTGTACCAGACTGCGTCTCCTCCTCCTCCAGGGCCACCAGCCGCCGATATTCAGCAACAGTGGCATCCAGCCTCCGTTGCCGAGCCATTCGAGCCAGCTCCTTCCTCCTTGATGGTGTCTTGGATTTGGAAGGAGCAACTACATGAAAAAAGAAAGACATAGTCTGTAACCAATGCTCCTTAAGATTAACACAAAATGATTGAGCAGAAAGTTGTCACAGTACAAGTAGCAAATTGAAAGCACAGTGCATAACTATTGTGGACAGTATCTATGTAACCTCCGACTTCTTCATCCTTGCTCTAACATTAGTGGGAGTTTAAGGAACAAATTCTACGAGCACTATGGACTTCTATTACAGTCGACTATGACAGTACACCACTCTTATTCTTCTTCTTCTCTCTTGTTTAGGAAAATTGGTACGTTATCTTATGCAAGCCGGCATAATGCCAGCGCAGTGAACTTGCACCCGAGAAAAACAGACGCACACCATGGTGAGTGAGACAGACTTGCGTTACTGTACCGGTCCCGTACATGCAGGTGGTGAAGCTCTTACTTTTCTATTACGGGTGGCACTGAGAATACTCTGTTAAAAGGGCTACTGCTTAATTAATTTAGCTTTCACCCTACAGTGCAAATGAGTATTAGAAAAGGAAAATGAAGAAGCTAAATTATCTGATTATCTATCACTTCACATGGGATGTATTTGATGACATATGGGATGACTTTAGGTGCTTTGCTTATTATTGAGTGAACAGTGATACCCCCACACATGAATGACGTACTACTACTAAACTAAAGTTATTAAGGGAGGTAGAGAGTGTCCACCGTAATAACTGGATATATGCTGTGCTTGCAGTTGCAATACAAACTACTGCTACTATTCATGGTAGTCTTTGGACAACGTTACAACTTCTTTTCCTTGCCTTTCCTACACTGGAACGGACGTGCGGGTGCGGTGTTACATGCTCTTCAAAGTAACACTTAGTTCATCCAGTGACCGTCTACTCTCTCTAGATTCACATATGCTATCTAAGAGTCAGATAGTACCATGAATGATCCAGGCATCCATCCATTCAAAGTATATTGCACACATACAGTTTCTGTCTCACCCACCCAGGCTGTTCTCCTTCCACCTATCCTTGCTTCATCATTCACCCAGCCATGCACCATACCATTTTCTTACCTTCCCAGCCACCTCGGGGACCAAGCAAACACATATCATTCTTCTTTGCCAGTCATCATTACATTTCTCGTGCTTCCACACTTACACCCTTCTTTCGCTTTTCGTTCATCCCATCCATCAAGTTCACCTCAGATCTGATTGGGATTCTTCTCGCCAAAAACTTCACAGCTAAGTCGAAGTACATTTAGAGGAGGCTACTAACTGCTTTTTTTATAATACACCCGTGCAGAAAGCACACTCTGCAGTCTTCAATCCCAATGACTAAGGAATGTATAGCTTACCTCTGCCCGCCACCACCGTGTGAACCCTCACAGGCATGTCCTTGTCCGGCACTTGCACCGCCTCCTCCCCAGAGTTGTCCTCCTCGTCCAATGCCACCACCACCTCCGCGCTGGCCCCGTCTCCAGATGTTCCACCTACAAAGTACATTTAATAATGTTAGAATACACCACTCACTACTATATAATATTTGGTCTAGGAGGAAGAAAGAAATGTGAAAAAAAGTGTACAATTTAATAATTTTTGACTGTGTACTCTAGAGTAAAAATGTCCCTTTTTCCAGGGAAGGCTGTTGTCTTGCTGCACTTTTTGGCACGACTGATGAATGTTTGCTTTTTACTTTTTAACACGCACCACTTTTTCTCCTAACAGACAGAACCTTGACTTCTAAGAACACGAGCAGGATCAAGTTCAAACCAGGTGAGAGCTCGGCTCGACCACAAGAAATGTGTCCAATTAATCGTCAGCACTAAGCACTTTTCCATTTTCAGTTACACGTTCACTTTTATGACAAACTTGAATTTAATAAATGTGTTTACTTTTAATAAAGCTTTTAAACTTAAATAGACTCTGTGGTTTTTGGTCCTCCAGACTAGAGTGGATGAGCTAAAGGTTTTCGAATTTTTGCAAGCATGAGTCCGTGCCTCTGCCATCGGTGACTTTGGGAGCTAAATGACTCTGCCACACTATCTAGTCAGTAAGGAGATTGGGGGTTCAACTACAAAGTCTGTTATCACTGAGGTATGTGGAAAGTCTAACAGTTACAGCACCTATTATAATTGATAAGCTAAGCGATGCATTATTTAGTGTCCATAGTTCTGTTTGTGCAGATTTGTCCCTGCAACAGTAGTAGAATGGATTGTCCTCCTATCCAAACCAAAAGTAAAGTAGTATCTTATTATTTCTTGGTGGTGGTCATTCACCTTTTTATTGTTGGCAATGGTCAAAGCATAAACATTTAGAATACTTGAAAAGACATTATGGACAATCCCAGAGGACTACACTCAGTGCATAGAGCTATTGCTGACTAGAATGGGAGTCCAATGGAAATGCCAAATGTGCAATCTTAGTTAGCTACACAGACAGACTAATAAGAATAATCTAGTAATACCACACGGAGTCATAGTCGAGGCAGGATAAGAATTTAGATCCTGTCTACAAGAAGATCAAAGACGATTTAGAAAAAATCGAATGAGGAACGCTAGGAAAAAAAAGGTACTCTCTATTAAAATTAAAACTTACTGGGGCCAGCAAAGGAGCCCTCGACTGCCCGGTCCTGGCCTGCATCGACAACAGCACCCTCCTCCTCCTCCTCCTGTGTCCTCCTCTTGCCCCTGGGGGAAGCTGATGTACAACATGAAAGAAAGAAAAACAGAAAACATGGATGATATTTCTCAACCAAATCAAACATTTAAAAAAGAACTAACAAAGTAACAAAATATTTTTGCGAAATAGCAAATAGGGAACGACTCCACGGGATATATTATTGACCAATCTCATGTGGTCGACTACGTCATTACTTTAGTATTGCTTGATTTGAGGACCGTCGAATTGGAAACTACCCTATGTAACTCACTAAACAAAGTACTAAAAAGGTTTGCCTAGGATTGGCAGGCAGCAGTCCGCAGCACGCAAAGTGACAGCCAAAGTCCATCGTGATTGAAGATCAGCGACAACACTAAAGTTTCCTACTACATTCACCAGTCATTAAAATACTCAAACTATTAATCCACCACCACTATTTCTTCTTATCGCCATGTGTACAAAGGAAGGACTGGACTTGAGTCTGTAGGGGCTGATTTAGAAGGCCCTTCCGGCTCTTTTGCTCCATTGTTGCGTGACTTTTGTGACGCAGCGACAGCACAAAAGAGGCGCAATGGTGCGGCGTATATTAACAACGTGACGCATCTGGGAGATGCATCACGTTGTAAAGCCCTGCGCCAATAGGGGTGTTCCGGCGCAAGGGAGGGCGTTCCTGCGCAGGAACGCATCCTAAAACTGGCTGAGGGAAATCTACAAGATTTCAATCAGTCACTTTGAGGACAATGATGCGTGACTCAAACCCTGCGCCTGCTTGAAGCAGACGTACGGCTTGACGCAGCATTGGGGAGATAGGGCACCCCAGAGCATTGATGGAGCTGCACAGATGCGTAACGCTTTGGTGACGTTTTGGGCCCATGGCGCGCCGCATTGTAAATACGGCGCACCATGGGTGATGGTGGCGTGACGCACAATTACTGGCGCATCCCTGCAACTTTGCAGGGATGCGCCGGTAATTAAAAATCTGAACCTTAGTGTGTAGCATTACGCAGTTCTTTCAACTACACTCATACATAATTTCACAGGCCAATGAAATGAACACAAAATCTAAAACGAATAAGCATAGTAGCAACACTACTGAGAAGAAGGAGAGCAGTGTACCTGAAATGCACAGAAGATTTTGAAATAAAATTTACCTACAATGTAATGAGCAGCATTATTGCTCTTGGTAAAAAACAAAAATTTGCAATATAATAACACAGCAGGAGAAAACATAGTAGTAAAGACATAGCTACTACTACTCACCAAGCCCGGGGATCTCAAGGCCAAGGAGGTCGAGCAGATCTCGCTCACGGGTCAGGACATCCGTCCAGCGGTGGGTGGCCTGGTTGTAGGTGCGCCAGACCCGAGAGTGGTGGTAAATGGCCTGGCACACCTTCTCCCACCGCTTACGGCGCTCCCGGGCCCCGTACCCGGCACTGATCTTGCCGCCTCCCATGATGGTCCTGGGGAGGCGGCGCTGAACATAAAAAATTAGTTGGGCCACCTCCTCCGGGGTAAAGATCTCCCGTGGCATCACTAGCTCCCCCCTCAAACGCCCGCACGGGAGCCGGACACGGGGTGCGGGACCCTTCCCCTTCTCGGGATGCTTCCCGGCTCCCTTCACCATGGTCTGGGCGGAAAGGAATAAAGAAAATAGAATAGGGAAGAGAAGAAAAGAAAAGAGTTTACAAAAGTAGTTTAAAATTAACCAAAAGTAGCAGTAAACACAAAAATATAGGGCTAGAAAAATAGAGGGATAGATAATAAGTAAAATAGATCAAAAAAAACTTCAAACAAGCAAAGGATGGCAGAGATTGACAGAGGATACAAAGACCATGCCCAGAACCATAGCAATGAATGAGAAACAAGATGGCCGCGCCCGTTCACGACCGCGCGGGTAAGTTCGCGCAAGATTTTCCTTGCGAACACGCGCGAGACTGTACTGGCAAGCCGCGGACTTTGCGAGATTACACTTCGCGCCCGGAAACGGAAATACGTCAGTCAAACAAGATGGCTGCGCCCTTGAACGACCGCGAGGGTAACTTCGCGTCTTGCGCTACGAGCGGCTCGCAAAAACGCACAAAACCTTGCCAACTAACACGCCGCAAAAAAAACAAATTGCATATTCGCACGAATTTGCGGCTTCCGAATCCGATCTCGCGCGTGTTCGCACCCCGCGAACCCCGCAAAATTGCAGAAAACGAGTTTTTCAAAACTGAAAGCACTCGGCAGGGGCAAGAGTTCAAACTCATCATTAGTAACAATTCCCGGTAGTGCTTCCTGACTGGGGCCCCTCCAGAATTCAGTTGCTAGTTGCAACAATTGTATGACCCTGCTCTGACCCTCACAGCAGGCTCATACAATAGCTACAAGTAGGCCACAAAGAAGGTCCTGGGGAAAAAAAATGCACTGCAACAGAAAGCAAAATTACAGATAAGGAAGCAGGTGCCAGACTGGAATTTTAAAACAGTGACACATTAATAAACTAACCCCAAATTAATTCATCTCAGTTGAAGCAGGGCTGGTGTGCTTGCTTTTCCCCCCCATAATCTACAGTAATGATGAACCAGAGGGTGGCATTGATGTAACAGAGGGTTGCAGTGGTGAAACAGAGGGTGCTGGGAACCTGTGATGATGAACCAGACGTAGAAACAACATAATTCGCGACCGTTGCGCGACGAAATGTAAGTTCGCAATTGCGAACTGGTACGAAACCCTCGCGAACTGGCAGAAATCCTTGCGAACACAAAAAAAAAAAAATCCGCAAATTCGCAAGAATTCGCGGATTTTGCGGATTGCGAGTTCGCAAATCCGCAAAATTCGCGAACGCGAGATTCGCAAAATTCGCCCATGCTTACTTCCGCCTCCCGATTCCTGCAAGGAAAAACCCGGGGGCATATTACCAACAACTAGCGATAATTTTTGTCTCTAACTTGTTTAGAGACAAAAATTATCGCCGCACATCGGCGAATTTTATCGCAGATAAACCTTGCTATTAGCAAGGTTTATCGCAAATGCGATAAAAAACGGCCGCAATGCATGAATTTCGCTGAAAAGTCAGCGATATTCATGCATTATCCAGCAAATGCTCTTAGCCATGTTATCCACCTTCCATTGGATAACATGGCTAAAAACTGGGCAGGTGTTAGCTTTTGGAGATATTCGCGCTTAGCTCGAATATCTCCAAAAGTTGGTAATAGGAGATAGCGATGGTTAGGGACTGTTTCCAGTCGCTAACATCTTGGCACGCCCACTTTGCATGTTATTAGTGATAAATATCACTGACATGCAAAGCGGGCCCAATGAATCCTTATTGATAAACATTGTCTGCGCCATCTTGCCTTTTTGTCCAATGCCACAATTTTGTCGTGCACGGCAGCCATTTTAGATGCCTTGACCAGACCCACTCTCTGCACGCCGTCAATTCTCAGCACGGCTCCCCACCCTCGCAAGCATCTCCCCCACGCACTGGTCACCCCCGCTCTCTCTCTCATGCATGGGCCATATACTTCCCCCCATCTGCGCTGCTCTTCCCTGAGAATCACACCCTGTGCCCGCCCGACACCTCCCTTTCACCCTATTCACTACCGCACCCTCTGACACTCCTCTTCCTCTGTGTCCGATTGTCCAGGCCGGACCCAGGCTATCACCTAGCCCTGCGGATGTAGTTTATGGCCCCAGCTGTAGAGAATCCAGACATACCAATCCTCCCGATTCAGGCGTGAGACTACTGATTTCAGTGCTAGTCTTCCGCCTCCCGATTCCTGCAAGGAAAAACCCGGGGGCATATTACCAACAACTAGCGATAATTTTTGTCTCTAACTTGTTTAGAGACAAAAATTATCACCGCACATCGGCGAATTTTATCGAAGATAAACGTTGCTATTAGCAAGGTTTATCGCAAATGCGATAAAAAACGGCCGCAATGCATGAATATCGCTGAAAAGTCAGCGATATTCATGCATTATCCAGCAAATACTCTTAGCCATGTTATCCACCTTCCATTGGATAACATGGCTAAAAACTGCTCAGGGCAGGTGTTAGCTTTTGGAGATATTCGCGCTTAGCGCGAATATCTCCAAAAGTTGGTAATAGGAGATAGCGATGGTTAGGGACTGTTTCCAGTCGCTAACATCTTGGCACGCCCACTTTGCATGTCATTAGTGATAAATATCACTGACATGCAAAGCGGGGCCCAAGATGGTCGCTATCTCCTTTTAGCTGTCACTAATTGGTGTTAGCGACAGCTTGGTAATAGGGAGATAATTTTATCTCCTTTTTTTGGCTTTTAAAGCCAAAAAAGCGGAAATAAACCCCCTTGATAATATGCCCCACGATTCCTCGGGGGTTTCAGCTGACAGGGCTTGGTATTGTGTTACGTGCTAATTCTTCCAGGAAACGTCAGAGGGTCGATGCAGGGGTTCTAGAAGGGGTGATAAACCATTTAAGCCTCATGAACAAGCGCATGGTCTTTTAAAGATTTGTGAAGTACTCGGGGCGGCGGTGTGTGTGTGCCCTCTTTCAGGAGCGGGCGGGGGGGCACTGCCAGCAACTTGCCAGGCCAGGCAGTGTTCAACACGTGCATCACCCTTTCTCTGCCTGCTATTGCGCTCCATGCTTCGGAAAGGTAAGAAAAAGAACGTGCATTTGAGTTTGAAATGTCCGATCCTGTAGCAGTACACTTGCAAAGCCCACACATGACAATAACCCGATTCAAGGCCCCATTCACCCGATTTTTAAAAAAAATATAGTACTCCAAGAAAGTTGGATTATAAAACTTTATTAACTTTTAAATATAACGAACGCAACAAAAACTGTAAATATATTTAAACATTTTTTGATTAAAAAAAACAACAATGGTCAGAAGCTGTCTTTTGTGCGAATAGTCCCAAGGCAGCACAACGTGCTGAGTTGTGGAAGGCACCCAGGTGAAGAACCATCCCTTCTTTAAACCCCATGGTGACCAACTATAGTTTCAATGAGTGCTATGTCCCAGGTTTTACATAAAGTAGTGTTTACCTAGAGTGGTGCTGTGTAGGACACTCTGAATGGAAATTACCCAGAACTATAACGATAACAACAACAACAACAATAATATAACTTTTATGCCTAAATTACGCAAACATTTAGCTAATCTGCTAAAGGGGGGAGTCGCCATTTCTTTACAATAATCAATAATGAAAAATCAACATCAATAGGGTTGTCCGTATTCCCGATGCAGCACTATAGTGCAACATACACAGCACCTGGGGTGTCAAGAGTGAACAGGTCCTAGCTGCTTAACCAATGACTGACAAATGCTATATTAAACACTTACTATGTATAATACTTGCATTCACAATAGTTTTACTTTACAAAACAGAACAAAAGATGTCCCCTGTAAGTAAACCCATATTAGCTGTTTCAGTTATTGAACATCCTAAGGTTTTATGACATGGGGAACAGTGGTGATATCCTGGGCGGGTGATGGAACTGGGATTGTTAATGGAAAAACAAAAAACAAAGAAAACTATTGGTGAATTATACTTCTCCGGAAACTATAACGATAACAACAACAACAACAATAATATAACTTTTATGCTCAAATTACGCAAAGATTTAGCTAATCTGCTAAAGGGGGGAGTAGCCATTTCTTTTGATAATTTATTTATCCATCCGTAGCCTCTCTAATCTCCATTACAATATGTTTCTTGCTGTCGCTAGCTGATGAAAAAACTAAAGTGATAACTTCCTCATCCTTATTTTGTCTTTCTTTGTTCCTTAAGATGTTATCTGTGTCAACCTCTTCCGAGAATGCTGATGAGTTAGGGATTTCCTTGTGTTTCTTAATAGCATTGGTGTCTGCACACTTCTTTGTCAATTCTGTGAACATGACAGCTGCTTCATAGACAGACGATATCTTTGTTTAGTCATTAGTGTTAAGTGTGTCTGAAACTACAGTGCCCTTCTGTTTTTCTTTCTTCAGGCTCTACAGAGTTTTGTGTGTTGTTCTTTTGAGCGACAATTATTCCAGAGGTTTCAGGTTCACTTGTTTTGTCCTGCAGTGAGTTAACAGCTTTAGAGACTTCATGTTTATTTGCTATGTCCTGCTGTGCGTCAACTGCTTCAGAGACGTCAGCCTCATTTGTTATGTTTGACTAGATCCTGGACCTGCCCGGCCGCGCCCAAAATGGCGCCGGTGTAAATGGGACTCGTAACTGCTTGTTGTGTACTGGTTGCCCAACCTTGATATCACGAGATACGTATGCAGTTTTGAAGCACATGGCGGAGGCTCGTCTGCTGTAGTGGGGCGCCCCTTTATCGTTTCAGTCGCCATTGCGCCCGCTTTTGCTACACTGTGCCTTTTCCGCCATTCAGCTGTTTACCGCCCGCTCTTACGGCTACAGTGTCTCGCTCACCATGTAGTTGAGTTGCTCCCACTCTTGCGGTGCAGCGATAGGCGGCTGCCACAGGACTCTTAAAATGGCGGCCAGCTCTTCGGATTTGGGCCTGGTCCAGTAAAATGGCCCTGGGACACCTTGGAACTCGGACGCTTGTCTGCCAGGGCTTGGGTTCCATTCTCGAAAGCGTCCCCTCAGCCTTGAAGATTGTACAAAAGTCTTGGGGGCCCTCGACTCCCGCAGGCTTCCGGTGGGGAGCGGCTGCCATGATTGCTTGCGGAATGGCCACGACGGAGCTACGAGATGGTGGTGCTCTCATGGTGACGCCAGCTTCAGTCTGAAACATCCAGAAACAAGGTGGGGCTTTCATCGTTTGGGAAAAAAAATGTTTTAATCCAATGAAAAGTGTTATTTTTAGGTCACATGACCTAGTCTTACATCATTAGGAAAACAAAAGTAAAATGAACCAATGAAAAGTTTTATTAACAAGTCACATGACCTGTTATGCTTACGTTACGCGCTGCGCGGCGCGCTCTGGATCGTTTCCGGGAAGCTGCGCCTTGCGCACCGGAGCACTTCCGGGTGCGCTAACGCGGCGCGTCATATGACGCATTACGCGACTACGCAGGTCCAGAATATAGTCAAAATGTCTCCACCAACCAGCGGTCGGAATACAACCGCTTTCAGCAGTCCAAAAAGTTCGGTTAAATCTTAAGAGCGGGAGCAACTCAACTACATGGTGAGCGAGACGCTGTAGTCGCAAGAGCGGGCGGTAAACAGCTGAATGGCGGAAGAGGCACAGAGTACCAAAAGCGGGCGGAATGGCAACTAAAACGGTAAAGGGGCGCCCCACTACAGCGTGTCTTCAGGTCAAACGGATTGTGGGACAAGGTCCAGAATGGAAGAGTCATCAAAAGGGAAAAAATTCCGCCGGACCCCGGGAGCCGGCCGCCTATGTCGGGGGCGATCTCAGGCCACACCAGGGCAACACGACTTGGGGAGGGGGCAGGAGCCAAGCGCCCCCTCTCAGTCTGCGCCATCTCACCGCCCCTCGGGGGCCTCCGTCAAGCGGTTTAGGGAGGCACCGTATCACATTGTTTTCCAATGCAGTCAGGTCCACAAACGGACCCCACTTACTTTGAATAGTGAAGCTGCAGCAGGTGCAAATAAGGTTTAAACAGTGTTACAAGCGCTGCTTAGAACTCTGAAGTATGGCACTCAACATCCAGGACTTATGCCATTTGTGTAAGGCAGTGACATCGAAGCAACTCAGGGACAAAAAGCATGAACGAACATTCACGTATGAAAATCTTATGTGGGGAAGGGGCAGGATCCAAACGCCCCCTCCCAGTTCGCGCCACTACACCGTATGTGGAAAATCTGAAGCCATCGTTCTACAAACTCTCAACGCTTGCTATCAGTGCATGAGTTTCATGCTCGATCGATTGAGCTAGCCGGATCGGGCAATAAAAAGTATAAAATAGTTATGTAAATAGTTATTTAATAAAATGTTTTACCCTGTTTCTTTGCTGGTGTGTTGTCTATATTTATAATATTTGCATAGGGTTTGTCGTTATTTTGGGCGGGGTGGGTGGCGGAGTCGAGCTGTCTTGCAGCCCTCATGGTGTGGAGCTCAGTTCATTTCACTATTTTCGTATTTCTCATGAAGGGTTGTTCCTAATGTTTGTATTTTACCGAGGTCAAAAAGAGATCGAATTAGTGGTCTACTGATTTTGCTCGATTACTTTTATTTTTTTACACGATTTTTCACTATCTGCAAAGACTAAACAGAGTATTGCGACTTTGTGCTTGTTTGTAAATAGAGAATGATCCTAAGAGAACCAATTCTAAAACAGTAAATGCTTGGATAACAATCAATCAAATGGAGAGACAAGCAGGTACGACGGATTACAACGGGGGTAAAGGTCTGCGTTAACTACCGTTCACTATCTGCAAAGAGAGAGTACTACTAGGAGAAAAGAGGGGAGGGGGGGGGCAGCGTTCAAAGCACATCAGCGTGCATGAACACGAAAACGTTTTTACCTATCACGTACTTGACATTTGACAGCTTTTGATATTTGCTATTAAAAAACCATTGAAATTCAATGAAAAAACCATAGGTTATAGTCCATATATAGTTAGGAATTTGCATTTACAAAACCTTGAAAATTCAATGAAAAAACCATTGGTTATAGAACATATATAGTTAGGAATTTGCATTTACAAAACCTTATTTTACTCGCATAAAACCATTGAAATTCCATATATAGTTAGATGCGCTAACTATATATCGCGCACCCGCAATCCACTGCTGATGATGTCACATATTACATCATTCATGACATGGTCAGTGACATCACTGATGACATCACTGATGACAACATCAAGTGACTGTATGTTTCTGTAAAGTTAAAATATGTCTTACATATTGAAGAATGAGTGGATGTATAAATGTCTGGATGAAGGATTTAGTAGGTGCATGACTGATTGTATGAGGGAGTGATTAAATGTGTCTCACTGAGTGCATGGGTTAGTGATTAAACTGTATTAATTTGTGCATCATTATATCTGTTGTTCTGTAAACTGCTGCATGTGTTGATCAGTAGCTATATGAGTAACTATATGGGTTATTGATTGGTTGCCCAAGTATTTGTATGGGAGACTGAGTATGTGTGTGAGTGGCTGGGAGGTGTGTGACTCTGTGCATAGATGTGTGAGCAGTTGATTCACTAGATGTATGGGTTCAAAACTGCATGTGGAAACAGCTGTTTGAGTGGTTGACTGTGTGCATGAGTGTATTGGTGAGTGAATGGATATCTCAGTGCTACATGT
This sequence comes from Lissotriton vulgaris, assembly GCF_964263255.1. Taxonomy (NCBI): domain Eukaryota; kingdom Metazoa; phylum Chordata; class Amphibia; order Caudata; family Salamandridae; genus Lissotriton; species Lissotriton vulgaris. The sequence goes on along the minus strand of NW_028247325.1, from coordinate 133,811 downwards.
CAAAGTAAGTACATATGTAAAACACAGTACATGTGAGAGTTGACATATATAAATAACTGTGCATAAGAGCCAGTGAATGTGTGAGTGGCTGTATGGATCATTGTGAACTTGTATCAGGGATTGTATAAGAGAGAAAATATGTGTTAGTATATGTTTGAATAAGTAAAGTTTGTATAACTGTATAGTTGAGGAAATGGAGGTGTGATTGATTGTTTGCATGACTGACTAGTTGTGTGAGTAACTCCATGGATGAGTGACAGTCTGTGAGTGTCTGTTTACACTGATTGTATCTAAGGTTATATTAGAGTCTGAAGAGGTTCATTGTATTATCACATGAATGATATCATGAGTGATGTCACCAGTGATGTCATTTGAGATGTCATCAGTAATGTCATCAGTGATGTCATTTGATATGTCAGCAGTGATGTCATCAGTGATGTCATTTGAGATGTCATCAGTGATGTCATCAGTGATGTCACTGACCATGTCATGAATGATGTAATAAGTGACATCATCAGCAGTGGATTGCGGGTGCGCGATATATAGTTAGCGCATCTAACTATATATGGAATTTCAATGGTTTTATGCGAGTAAAATAAGGTTTTGTAAATGCAAATTCCTAACTATATATGTTCTATAACCAATGGTTTTTTCATTGAATTTTCAAGGTTTTGTAAATGCAAATTCCTAACTATATATGGACTATAACCTATGGTTTTTTCATTGAATATATATATATATATATATATATATATATATATATATATATATATATATATATATATATATATATATATATATATATATATATATATATATATATATATATTTTTTTTTTTATCCTCATTTGTGTGCATAGCTCCAATCTATCAAAACCAAGAAAAAACCACCACAGAGCAATGAGCCGACTGGTCGTGTACTGTGCTAACTCAGCTTATAGCTGGTAGGGGAATTCATATAGCGAGAAGATAGGCCAGTTCCCATCAGCACCATATACACTGACCAAGCTTAAACCTGCTTTAGGCGGTACCTTAGTTGATAGTGCCCGAATTATCGAGACCCCTTTAGTACCAAGACTGTTGGTCTTGCTAGCTAGGATAGGCAATGCGCACATTAATCATAGGACCTGGGGGGGGAAAAAAAAAAAAAAAAACCCAGGCGTAGTTCCGGCTATCCAAGCATGGCCCAGAACGCTCTGCTATTCAAATTTCCTACCCTGGCTAGATCTAGTTTGGAAATTTGGAGGAGTGATGTTCGCCATTCATGTACTGTAGGTGGTTGAACATCTTTCCAATGTCTACATATCTCCCTACGTGCCGCTAGAATAGAATAAAATATCAATTTGGTTGCTGCGTTGCAGGTTTTACTTTTCAGACCAAAGATAACAAGAGCGAGGTCTATAGAGACATGTTCACCCAAAGATTGTGATAGTTTATTCCTAATAGCTTCCCAATAATCCGATAGATTTGGACATTCTAAAAACATATGTATATCCGAGTCTGCAATTAACCCGCATCTAGGACATAGGACTGGACCTGTTAATGAGAACTTAGTTAACCTATGGGGAGAATAGTATGCTCTATGTATGGTAAAAAGGTGGTTCCTACGAAGCCACGAAGGTTTAACTAGGTCCCAAAGCAATGAACAAGAAGCAGTCCAAAGCTCTTCCACATCTAAGCCTGGCATTAGTTCTGCCCACAGTGTTGTCGGCAGCTGAAAGTTGACATCTATTTCATCTATTATTTTGTTGTACCAACGCGATATTTCTTTCTTTGCCACTGGGCTGTCTAATAGGCAAGTTACCAAATCGCTAAAACCACCTATAGGCTGCTTGTTACTTCGCGTTGGTTGCTCTTTATATGACTGTGCCCAGCTGGAGATCTGGATATATTTAAATCTCGACAGACAAGGGCCTACTTTATTAATTAGGTAGTCCCATGGAAGTAGAGACCCATCCATAAACAGGTCATCCCAACTATTGATACCGGCCTCTATTAGCGGATTATTAAGGGCATCTATTGTCCATAAGGGAGGAGCGGGTAGGTTCCATATCGGAGCCTTCGCTGAATAATAGCCAATCTTTATCGCTTGCCTAACTTTATACCAAGTAGATACAATCCCTTTTAGAACTTTCAATTTTATCTTCTTAAAGAATTTGGGTTCACCAAACTTAAACAAAAAACCTACTTGATTAACTCCTTCGCATTCCAATAATATGGAAAAAAGAGGGCCCATCCCTGTAGATGTAGGGGTTTTAAGCAACATACGCATGTGCGATAACTGAAACGCCCATGCGTATATTTGAAGCTCTGGGCCAGCCAGTCCTCCCTTCTCCCTACGACGCCTAATTTTTTTCCACGAAATTCTGGGACTTTTACTATTCCAAATAAAGCTGGTAATCGCGCTCTGTAGTTTTGAGATTAGTTTTGGATAAAAAAAAAAGTGGAATTGAATTAAACAAAAAAGAAACTTTCGGTAAGATACTCATCTTCACCAAATTCACCTTGCCCAAAACAGAAAGTGGAAGATGAGACCAATCTCTCATAAGTTTCCGACACTCTGCGGCTACTTTGTTAAAGTTAAGAGAAGCAATCGCGTTGATGTCCTTAACTATGTTCACTCCCAGATAACGAATTTGGTTTTTGGATGTCCCGTTATTATCAGTTGTATTACTATTCCAGGACATTGACTCTGTCTTTAGGGCATTAATTTCATATCCTGACACTTTGCCAAATATAAGGGCCTGTTCGATTATCTCTGGGTAAGCTTCGTCATAACTCGTAGAAAAAATCATAATATCATCTGCATAAAGTGCCACCTTCTTATCCCAGCCACCATAAATAAAAGGTTTAATGAGTATACTGTCTCTGAGGGTTTGAGCAAAAGGTTCTATATATACATCAAAAAGAAGGGGAGACAGGGGACAACCCTGTCTGGTTCCTCTCATGACCTTGAAGGGCTCTGTCAAGCCTCCATTAATCAACAGTGAAGCAGATGGGCTACGATATAGAAGATTTATCGTCCTCTGAAATCTGTCCCCCACGTTGAACCTCCTCAAGGCCTCCGACAGGTACAACCAATTCACCCTGTCGAAGGCCTTGGTGGCATCCAAAGTGAGGACAACCAGAGGGATTGCCTCCTTTATAGCAATATCCATTGAACCAATCAATTCATACGTAAGCTCACAAAGCTGTCTCCCTTTTATAAACCCCTTTTGGTTCGGAGCTATGATATCAGGAGCTACCCGGCCCAACCGATTAGCTAATATAGATGTAAAAATTTTGTAATCGGCGTTTAGTATCGAGATAGGCCTATATGAACCACAATCTGAGGCGGGTTTACCAGGCTTCAGGATGAGGGTTACAGAGGCATTATTCCATGACTCCGGTGGTAACTCGCCATCTCTAAGAATTTGATTAAACAGAGTAACCAGGACTGGTGAAACCTCTGAGATAGGTTTTTTGTAAATTTCACAAGGCAAACCATCAGTGCCTACAGCCTTTCCACTCTTTGCTTTCCTTATGGCCTCCTCTACCTCCGTTATGGTTATTTCCATGTCCAAAGAACAGGACTGTTCTGTTGTTAAAGACGGAAGAGATATACCCTCGAGCCAATTAATTATATCATTCTGATTAGGCTTAAGGTCGTCCTGATATATGGATTGAAAAAAGTTTCTGAAAGCTGCTCTGATTTCCTCGTCCCTGGAAAAGGTGCCCCCCGCTGATGTGACTGAAGATATGTTGTTACGGACCCGATCAGATTTTGTTTTCCAGGCAAGTAATTTCCCTGCCCCCACCCCATATTGGAAATGCGAGAGTTTACTTGCCTCCTATCTCTGTATGACCCGTTTCTCCAGAATTACAGACAATGAAAGCTTCAGTCTATCCAATTCTGCGAGTTTTGCGGCAAGGTTGTGATTATCTGTAGGAGCAGTGTTATCTATATCGTTCTGTACAGTCAAAATGTTACTTTCAATGGAGGTAATTTCGTCTGTATACTGTCTTCTACGATAGGCTACTTTATTTTTAATGAGACCTCTTAATGTACACTTAAATGCGTCCCAAAATATTCCTATTGAGGCTGTATCTTTGTTGGTACTAAAGAAGCATCTTGTTTCTGATTGTAAAAATTCAATATCCTCTATTGAAGAGAGTAGAGATCTGTCAAAGGACCATATTTTTATAAGAGGTGTCGTAGCCAGTTTTAGTTCTAGCTCAACTGCAGAATGGTCAGAGAGATGCATTGGAGTGTATTGTATTGAAGTAGTGTCTTCAGCTAGAGCTCTACTAGTGAGAATAAAGTCAATTCTGGATCTATGTCTATATTTCCAGTTCCTAAATGAGAATTCTTGCCTTTGACCCTCTCTGAACCGCCAGATGTCCATATAGTGGTATTAGTTCATTAAACCTAACAGACAATTTCTGGATTTAGAAATGGTTTTCTGCCTACTATTAGGCGATTTATCCAGAAGTGGATTCAAAGTAATGTTGAAATCCCCCGCTATAATCACCGGGTCTGGGAAACTAAGCAAGTGGTTAAAAAGAGTTTCCAATACTGAGGGGTCATCTATATTTGGACCATAATATCCCACTAGTGTTAACTTGGTGTCTCCCAGTTCTATTGCTACGATAGCCCATCTCCCTCCAGTGTCTACTTTCTGCTGTTTTATCTTAAATGTAACGGATTTTTGAAAAAAAAATCGAGACCCCCCGTGTATTAGAACCTTGTGTTGTTGAAATCGAGGATTCTATCCATCTATTCCTTCGAACCAACTCAAGTATCTCACTTTCAATTAAGTGAGTCTCCTGGAGGATAATGATTCCCGCATCGATATCTCGAAGATATTGCATGATTTTATTAGCACGAGGTTTGGTGTGGAGACCATTGACATTCCAGGATAATATTTTGAGTTTACTCATTAAGTTGTAAATTTAGGTTATTCGTTAGAACTGACAATAAGAAGAAGAGATTGGACAATTCAAGCAGAATATTGCTATTTGGCTTAAGATGAATGAAAAATATAGCTTTCAAAAACTTATTTACACAAAAAGATTGGAGCTCATTTTTAGAAGTGTGGTTGTGCCTCCCTACCCCCCCCATACCCTCCCCTCCTCCCTTCCCCACCCTGGGAAAACCCCGTACTCACCAACCGGAAAATTTCCGGAAGTAAGTGCCCCTAGCTCTTCCCCGTCTCGCCACCACGTGCCTTTGATATTTATAGTGTGACTCGCCGTTACACTTTATGTTTAACTTAAATGCGAGTATAATTGTATTTTTTTTTTCTAATATTTGTTTTTTTTTTGACTCCCTAACTTTACCCCTTTTATTCCCTGTTTTTTTTTTTACTTTACTCTTTGTAATCTTCTTACATTACCCTTTCCCTCTTCCACAGGATTTCGCTTCTTTTTTTTCCCTTCCCAAGGTAGATTCATATCTACATTTACTCATGGTAAGGTATGATTTATCAACATTTTCCTAAACAATGTATTTTAGCCTTATAGGCATTAGGTATTTAGGCTATCGAGCGTGTGGGGGGTTCAGAGATTAAGAGTTAATGACATTCTTTTAGTTCGTTTAGTTATTTCAACACATCTTAGTGTCACTCCCTTTGTTTCCTGCTGCCAAAGGATAATAAAAGATCATCTGCAGCCTGCACTGATCTAATGTTATACATTTTGTTATCTAGCATAATTTTAAGGGATGCATGGAAACCCATCTGTACTGTAGCGCCCAGTTTACGAAAAGCGTCCATCCTTTGGCCCAGCTCCCATTGTTTATCCAAAGTGAAGCAGGACAAATCTGAGCGAATCTGAAAGTTATAGCCTTTATATGTTTGCGACTTAAGCTTAAGTGCCTGGTTCAAAATATGTTCCTTCAATGAGTAGGTGTGAAAGTTTACGAGGATTTTCCTAGGCTTGGTCCGCTGGAGGTTACGTCTAAAGGGATCCCGATGTATGCGTTGAATGTCCGCTGCTAACTCCTCAATGGATTGGGAAAGATTTAAAGTTTCTTTTCGTAGAGTGATTATGTAACTCTTAATATCTGAACCTTCGCTCCCCTCAGGAACATTCAGGATGCGTATGTTACTACGCCTTGCGTTGTTTTCTAAGATCTCCATTCTCTCCGACAGGGCTTGATCTTCTTTCCTTAATTTTGCGATATCTTCCGTGGTGCCCTCGGCTCTCATCGATATTTGGCCCACTGTCTCCTCCAAAGCTTGAGTTCTCAACGTCAGATTGCCTAATCTCTCATCAAGAGACTCGCAAAAGCTCCTTATCTCTCTCTGATTAGAGGCTGACTCGGCAAAGCCTTGCTTAATCTCTGCTGATAATGCCGCAAACATTGTTTGTACTGAGGCTACGGATATAGTTTCTGTACATGATCCAACTGCTTCACTTAATTCTTGAGGTGTTTTCAAAGGAGTTTCAGAAAATATCCCAGCTTCAATGTTATCTTCAATGTTAATCATAGGGATTTCGGTGGGATCATTACCGCCATCTACTGGAGGAATGGGTAATACCGTTTCATCCACTGCCTTTAACTTTTCAGAGTTTATTGTAGCGTGGTCCGCTGTATTTTTAAGCATTGAACTCTCTACCTCAACCTCATTAAGTGGACACTCCTCTGATATTAATGTATGAGACAAGTCGATAGTAGCAGTTTGATTATCTACTAGGTTGGCTAAGGTCTCGGGGGACAAAACTTGCCCTTTGGTTTCCATGGTCTCTGAACCTGGTTTGGAAATGTTGTTGCTAGATTGGGATTGATATTTTCCAAGGTTCAAGATTTGAGGAACCACCTTGAAGTATGAGCGCAGAGATGGGGTAATTTTGGGAATGGGAGCAGTAGGGGGTTTTGCTTTGGAGCGTTTTCTTCCCCTTTTTGCTTTAACCTCAGTCGAAAGATAAGAGGATGATTCCTGATCTGATTGTGATTTTGCGCCGGATTGTGTGCTTTTTCCTAGCTCAGAAACCTCCCTATCGGCCTCTTCTTCAATATCTTGCAACGCGCTTTTTACTTTCTTTTTACGGGATACGCTGGTCCCCACTAAACCCTTTACTACGCTCTTGCCTCTTAACTTCCTAGCAGACTCTGCAGCACTCATGTGTGCCAAAGTTAAGCTTGGGGACGTACGATAACTTCTGCTGTTTATCACCTCATTAACGCTGTTTTCACTTACTGTAGAGATTGTAGAAAATGCGTTGGACCCACCCTTTTGTGAAGCACTTGTGCACGGGAAGAAAAAAACGCCGTCTGATTTAATGCCCGGTGAAACGCTAACTCCAGATGTCAGCTTTTTTATGTGAGAGGCTCCGTTAGCGCTGGCAGCCCCGAGAAGACATTGAATCCGTCTCACCCTGCGGAGCTCCAGGGCGGCTTGTTTCCACCGTTGCAGCGCAGGTGAGAGCTCAGCACGAGAAGGGCGTTCACCTCCTCGTTCGCCTCGTTCGCCTCCGCCGCAGCTGATTGAACCGCTGTGTCCGCCGCGTCCTCCCTGCTGAGCGCTGAGCCTTGCGCTGGGAACCCGGCACATCGAGGTAAGAGCGAGATCTTCCACGAGGTAAAAAAAAAAAATTACGTCTGGAAAAGGTGATCAGTGTGCAAGATAGTCTCGTATTCCTTAATGAAGTAAGCGAGTCGAAGTCTGCACTGCTACCGGCCAGGCATCCGGGAGCGAGACGGAGCGGAGCACTGCTGCAGTCAGCCGACTGCCGCCATGTTTTTCCCCATAGAGTAAATAGCAGGGGGTACCCCCGGGGTCGCTAAGCACCAAAGGATGGAGCTGCGGCACCACCACATTGGGATCGCTGTGTCCTAGACTGGAGCCCACTGGATCACTTGTGATGCAGCACTGCCGTAATCCCTGATCAGGGGTCTAATCATTCCTTCAGCTGCATCACTGGGGCGTCTCCACATCTGTTCTGTGGTCCAAACGCTAAGGAGCACTGTGTGGGGAAAGCGCTGCCCTGGGCCAGCACTGATCTTGTGCCGACACACAGATCGTGCTTCTGGGGTGGAATATATATATATATATATATATATATATATATATATATATATATATATATATATATATTACCTACTGGCGGTCGCCAGTAGGTATATATAGTTAGGATTTTTTCTCTATGGGATTTTTGAAAATTCTATGTCTAATAACTTTGGCGTTTGTTGACGGAATTGGCTGAAATTTTCAGGAAAATGGAACATTTTGTTTCTGAGCAGCCCCTGACAATTTGGGGGGGTTTCATCAAGGGGGGGCCGAGAAAAAAGGGGGGTCCCAAAACGCGTTTTTCCCATGTTAATTTCCATAGGGCGGTTGGCCTCACTTTTAGCTCGAACGGCTGAATGGATTTGCACGAAACTTGGCAAAATTGTAGGGACTGTTAGCCCGATGTGCCTTTGCTAGGTCTCAATATATGTGCTCCAGTGGATTTTGAGAAATTTAGGTTCAAAAAAAGATATATATCTGGGCGGAGCCTAACCACACATCTGATCTGATTGGCTGTCAGCACTTCATCCAAGAAGTGTTGGCAGCCATCTTGGGACCAATATACATGATAGCACCTCATTAAAAAGCATTATAGTTAATAGAGGGTTTTAGGACTTTAGTTACATTATAAATCATTTGTTGATGGTACCATACTCGTTTTAGGAATTGTGGTGGGTTCTAAGGTGATTTTACCATGTGAAAAAACCTTCTGCTGTGATATCATAAATATTGTTTGAAAGAAAACTAATATCTCATGATTTTCCCACAGTGGTTTGGAAGGGGATCTATAAGCTAAACTGAAAGCATATTTTCTGTAAATTCACATTATCTTTCTCAGTCATGTGAAAATGAAGTCTGACATTCTCAGTAAAACATGTACATCCAACAAGGACAGAGACTGTCAGTTGATTCCTTTGTGTTCTACTGCAGCCTCCTAGAGTGTTCTAAAGAACAACTAGAGCGCTAACAGTCCTACTTATTACAAAGGTATGGCACACCTGAAGCCATCTTGATTGGAATAAAGTGGTAACTCTTAAAACATTTAATTTAAAAAGAAACAACATGAGGGGGTATATTTTGCCATAGAAAGTATGATTAGTGCTGCAGAATGAAAAATTAGGGCACATTTTGAGTGACTTCTCAAATCCTTTTCTATTTCATTAAAACATTCTGACATGCAGTCTCCCAAAATGGCCACCAGAGACAAAAGAGCCCAAATGTAGCCCAAATATCACCCAGATGTAGCCCAAGTATAGCCCAATGACAGAATGTCCCAGAGTGTTCTAAAGAACAACTAGAGCGCTAACAGTCCTACTTATTACAAAGGTATAGCACATCTGGAGCCATCGTGATGGGAATAAAGTGGTAACTCTTAAAACATTTAATTTAAAAAGGAACAAAATGAGGGGGTATATTATGCAATAGAAGGTATTATTAGTGCTGCAGAAAGAAAAATTAGGGCACATTTTGAGTGACTTTTCAAATCCTCTTCTATTTCATTAAAAAATTCTGACATGCAGTCTCCCAAAATGGCCACCAGAGACAAAAGAGCCCAAATGTAGCCCAAATATCACCCAGATGTAGCCCAAGTATAGCCCAATGACAGAATGTCCCAGAGTGTTCTAAAGAACAACTAGAGCGCTAACAGTCTTACTTATGACAAAAGTATGGCACACCAGAAGCCATCTTGATTGGAATGAAGTGGTAAGTCTGAAAACACTCAATTTAAAAAGGAACAACATGAGGGGGTTAATTTTGCCATAGAAAGTATGATTAGTGCTTCAGAAAGAAAAATTAGGGATCATTTTGAGTGACTTCTCAAATCCTCTTCTATTTCATTAAAAAAATTCTGACATGCAGACTGAAACATGCACTTTGAATACCAGCAGCAGACGTCCCTGGTGAGCAGTAGCTTTACTACAGTGATCTAATGTGCAACTAGAGTGCTAACATTCAGAATTTATGGCAAATGTGTGACACATCTGAATGCCTTCTTGATGGAACCAAAGTAAACAAGCATTGAAAATGCAATAGATCTCGCCCTCGTTTAAGTTAAAGCCATTCTGTTTGTAATGAGGTGGCTTTTTAGCTTTGCTTTTATTAGTGTTTTTTCAACTTTCATGTAAATAACATGCATCTGTATGCATATAAGTATATGTATGCATGCATTTATGTTTGTATTTATATAGATATACAGATGATATATGTTTATATATGTATGTATATATATATATATTCACTGAAAAAACCATAGGTTATAGACCATATATAGTTAGGAATTAGCATTTACAAAACCTTGAACATTCACTGAAAAAACCATAGGTTATAGACCATATATAGTTAGGAATTAGCATTTACAAAACCTTGAAAATTCACTGAAAAAACCATAGGTTATAGACCATATATAGTTAGGAATTCGCATTTACAAAACCTTATTTTACTCACACAAAACCATTGAAATTCCATATATAGTTAGTTGCACTAACTATATATCGCGCACCCGCAATCCACTGCTGATGATGTCACATATTACATCATTCATGACATGGTCAGTGACATCACTGATGACATCACTGATGACATCTCAAATGACATCACTGATGACATCACTGATGACAACATCCAGTGACTGTATGTTTCTGTAAAGTTAAAATATGTCTTACATATTGAAGAATGAGTGGATGTATAAGTGTCTGGATGAAGGATTTAGTAGGTGCATGACTGACTGTATGAGTGAGTGATTAAATGTGTCTCACTGAGTGCATGGGTTAGTGACTAAACTGTCTTAATTTGTGCATCATTATGTCTGTTGTTCTGTAAACTGTTGCATGTGTTGATAAGTAGCTATATGAGTAACTATATGGGTTATTGATTGGTTGCCCAAGTATGTGTATGGGAGACTGAGTGTGTGTGTGGGTGGCTGGGAGGTGTATGACTCTGTGCATAGATGTGTGAGCAGTTGATTCACTAGATGTATGGTTTCAAAAGTGCATGTGGAAACAGCTGTATGGGCGGTTGACTGTGTGCATGAGTGTATTGGTGAGTGAATGGATATCTCAGTGCTACATGTCAAAGTAAGTACATATGTAAAACACAGTACATGTGAGAGTTGACATATATAAATAACTGTGCATAAGAGCCAGTGAATGTGTGAGTGGCTGTATGGATCATTGTGAACTTGTATCAGGGATTGTATAAGAGAGTAAATATGTGTTAGTATATGTTTGAATAAGTAAAGTTTGTATAACTGTATAGTTGAGGAAATTGAGGTGTGATTGATTCTTTGCATGACTGACTAGGTGTGTGAGTAACTCCATGGATGAGTGACAGTCTGTGAGTGTCTGTTTACACTGATTGTATCTAAGGTTATATTAGAGTCTGAAGAGGTTCATCGTATTATCACATGAATGATATCATCAGTGATGTGATCAGTAATGTCAAATGAGATGTCATCAGTGATGTCATCAGTGCTGTCATTTGAGATGTCATCAGTGATGTCATTTGAGATGTCATCAGTGATGTCATCAGTGATGTCACTGACCATGTCATGAATGATGTAATATGTGACATCATCAGCAGTGGATTGCGGGTGCGCGATATATAGTTAGTGCAACTAACTATATATGGAATTTCAATGGTTTTGTGTGAGTAAAATAAGGTTTTGTAAATGCGAATTCCTAACTATATATGGTCTATAACCTATGGTTTTTTCAGTGAATATATATATACATATATATATATATATATATATTCTTCCACCAACACCGGCATCAAGGTCGATAGCTGTCTCAGGGCGGTCCGAGTTGGGTAGCCGGTACCCCCGTAAATTCTCTCCACAACACCACCACGTAAGGATAGTACTCGGACACCCAGATTGTCTTGCAAGTGATAATTTGTTTGGCAGGTAAAAAAAACTCACTTGAGCGCCTGCAATGCACTGCTGATGACGTCACATATTACATCACTCATGACATGGTCAGTGACATCACTCATGACATCACTCATGACACCATCCAGTGAATGTGTGTCTTTCTGAAAAATAAATATGTTTTATATATGTATATGTAAAGGTCAGTGTTTCACTTTGTGTATAAGTGGCTGCATGGGTTGGTGAGTAGCTACATGTGTGTGTATATGGCTTATTAGATGTTTTTTTAGTATCAGTATGAGTGTCTGTATGGTTTGGTGGGGGTGTTACATAGCACATAGATGCATCAATGACTGACTCACTGTTTGTATGTGTTTTGAAGACAGCATATGTGCCGGACTGTATGGGTGGATGAGTGTGTATATGTGTGTGTTAGTGAGTGAATGACTGTCTCACTAGTGTCTTTATCAGTAACTACATATGTTTTAATCTAGTATATGTGAGTATTGATGTATATAAGTGAGTATATGTGAGAGGGAGAGGAGATTGAAAGAGTTCTTGTTTAAATAAGTATGTGTTTCTATAAGTGATTGTTTAAGAGAGTAAGTATGTGTAAGTTTCCTTAGAAGTAAGGTGGTAGTGTGTGTATAGCTGTATACGCAAAAAAATGGATGTTCAATACTTTATTTGCATGTGTGATTATGTGTGTGAGTAACTTTTGGATGACTGTCGGTGTGTAACAGGATGTATAGGTGTTTCACTACATATGATGAGTGAATATATGTATGAGTGACTATATAGAACTTTTGGTGAATGAGTGGATGTGTATATAGATGGTGGTATTACTGAATTGATTGTTGTAACTGGTATGGGTATCTATTTTTTTTTAAATTTTAGTTTCTATTTTTGAATATGTGTTTCAAGGGTTACATTACACTGAAAGGAGGTCTGTCACTCTGTCACAAGGATGGTGTCATCAGTGATGTCATTAGTGATGTCACTGACCATGTCATGAGTGATGTAATATGTGACGTCATCAGCAGTGCATTGCAGGCGCGCAAGTTATAGTGAGTCCAACTAACTATAACGTGGGAATTTCAATGGTTTTACGTCAGTAAAATTTCCAGCTAACTATAACTGGTGTCAAACCTATGGTTTTTTCAGTGAATTTCAAAGGTTTTTTAAATGCTAATTCCTAACTATATAAGGCCTGAAACCTATGTTTTTTTCAGTTAATTTGCAAGGTTTTTTAAATGTTAATTCCTAACTATATAAGGCCTGAAACCTATGTTTTTTTCAGTGAATTTCAAAGGTTTTTTTAATGCTAATTCCTAACTATGTAAGACCTGAAAGCCCACCAGGAATCTCCAGCATGCGCCAGGGGACTGCATTGCAGAGAGGTGTAATGAAGCCACGCCCCTTTTTACACCTCTCTGCAATGCAGCCCCCGTGCATGTTTGAAGAGGGGGAACTAATTGCCCTTGCATACTGGGGGCCCCTGGGGGACCTCCAGTATGCGCCAGGGGGCTGCATTGCAGAGGTGTAATGAGGCTATGCCCCTTTTTACACCTCTCTGCAATGCAGGCCACTGGCGCGTTTGCAGAGGGGGGACTAATTCCCCTTGCATACTGGGGGTCCCTGGGTCATATATGCCCAAACACCGATATTCTGAACGATTGAAAATGATTTTTCTTGAGAAACATTTGGATTTTGGATTGGATTGCAGAGGTGTAATGAGGCTATGTCCCTTGTTACAACTCTCTGCAACGCAGCCCCCTGCCGCGTTTGCAGAGGGGGAACTCATTCCCCTTGCATACTGGGGGTCCCTGGGGGCCAACTAGCCCACCTGGAACCTCCAGTATACATCAGGGGGCTGCATTGCACAGAGGTGTAATGAGGCTTTGCCCCTTTTTACACCTCTCTGCAATGCAGGCCACTGGCGCGTTTGCAGAGGGGGGACTAATTCCCCTTGCATACTGGGGGTCCCTGAGTCATATATGCCCAAACACCGATATTCTGAACGATTGAAAATGACTTTTCTTGAGAAACATTTGGCTTTGGATTATCATGTCCGATACTTTGGAATTTTTGAAAGACTGACTTTAAGGATGCTATAAATTACTCAAGTCTGCCGGAATTGTGTGGGTAAAATTGATACCTACTCACTTTGAATAAGAATGTACTTACGTCTCGTCTAAGATTTGGATGAAATATCTAGTTATATGACAACAGGATACCAACATAACTTGAAGGAAATAAGAACGCCCTGAAGAAATTCTGTTGTACAGAACAAAAAGTTTCGGCCGGCTGTGGTACATAAACTTAAGGAAAATAAAAGCATTTGAATATACACCAAGATTCAGCGCTTCAATAAGGACTCTAAGTGATATAATTTTATTGGACTTATTGTGCACGTGGTGCTGTGCCAAACTTTGGAATATTCTCAACTACTCTCTACTACTTACTCTCTCCTACTCCACTACTCTCAAATACTCACTCTCTACTACTCATTCTCTACTACTCTACTACTCTCTACTACTCTCTCTCTAATACTCACTCCCTACTACTCACTATCTACTACTCTCTACTACTCACTCTCTACTACTCTCTCTACTATTCACTCTTTACTACTCACTCTCTACTACTCTCTACTACTCACTCTCTACTTCTCACTCTCTACTACTCTCTACTACTCACTCTACTACTCACTCTCTACTACTCTCTACTACTCACTCTCTACTACTCTCTCTCTACTAGTCTCTACTATTCACTCTACTACTCACTCTCTACTACTCTCTACTATTCTCTCTCTCTGCTACTCACTCTCTACTACTCACTCTCTACTACTCAGTCTCTACTACTCTCTACTACTCACTCTTTACTACTCTCTACTACTCACTCTCTACTGCTCTCTACTACTCACTCTACTACTTACTCTCTACTACTCTCTACTAATCACTCTCTACTACTCACTCTCTACTACTCACTCTACTATTCACTCTACTACTCCCTACTATTCACTCTCTGCTACTCTCTCTACTGCTCTCTACTACTCTCTACTACTCACTCTCTACTCTCTATTACTCACTCTACTCTCTACCTGTCTACCTCTCTCTACTTCTCTCTCTACTAGTCTCTACCTCTCTACCGCTACCTCTTTACCTCTACCTATCTACCTCTACACCTCTACCTCTCTACCTCTCTACCTCTCTCTACACGCACACATGTACACATATATGTTACCTGCTGGCGGTCGCCAGTAGGTAGTTATAGTTAGGATCTACTTTCCATAGGAAATACGTAACATTCTATTGGGAATAACTTTGGCGCCGGTGGACGAATCTTCGCAAATTTCTCCAAGAAAATGGCCTGCTCCGCTCAGCTCCTTCCCTGAAAGATTGGGGGGGATTCGTCAAGCGGGGGCCGAGATAAAAGGGGGGTCCCAAAACATGTTTTCCCCATGTTAATTTCCATAGGGCGGTCGACTTCACTTTTAGCCCAAACGGCTGAATGGATTTCCACCAAACTTGGCAAAATTGTAGGGACTGGTATCCCGATGTGCCTTTGCTTTGTCTCAAGATATGTGCTCCAGTGGATTTTGAGTAATTTAGGTTCAAAAAATATATATATATCTATGGCAGCTCCCCAGTACGCGCACCGGGGAGCGTACCGGGCGCGCTACGCGACTTGCGCACGGAAAGCTGATTGGCTCCCGGGTGTCTGTAAACATTCAAAACAGTCCGGAGCGGCCGCCATCTTGTCTCTCGGTAAAATCGAGACACAAGAGGTGGCAAAAACAAAGGGGGGAATTGACCATAAGGGGGCAGGGTAGACCCCCTCTGACCCCCTAGATTTGATGTGGGGGCCATAAAATATATATTTTTTTCGATTTTCGAGGTGAGCGCCCGGTACGCGCACCGGGGAGCGAACCAGGAAGGGTACCATGGGGAAAAAAGAATGACAGACTTTTCAAAAACGGTATCTTTAGTAATTGTTCTTTTTTTTTTTTTTTATTAAGTACCAACATGTAAGTACCAATGCAGAGTCTAAAATTTAATATACACCATCTCCTTTGTAGATATCTTGCATGTTGTTACAGAAGTTATTGTGGTATATGGAATTCATACCATAGTCTGTCAGGAAAGCAGAAACAACATGGAGGCAGGAGATGATAAAGAGATGTTAAATACACATTGGAGATACTATAGTGGGAGAAAGGAAAAAACTATGAGCAAACTTACTATGTAACACAAAAAAGTTGCACAGTATACTATAAGTCTTACTTTATATTATAAACATTGTGGAACTACTTGATGAATTACATATAAAAATGAATAATGTCTCAAACAATTTTTAATTATTAAATATACATTTATTGTCCTCATTTTCATTCTGTGATTCTATTGATTCCACACACTGAACTAATTGATGGTCCAAAGTGTCATCTATAAAATCAAAGTTATCATTCTCAGCAATTTTTTCTTCTGGGTTGTTGTCCAAAACAATTTTGAAAGAAATATTCTGTTCTCCTTCCATTTTGGTGCTGTAAATTGCATAAAAAATAAATATATCAGTAGAGATAGGGCACTGTTGGGTTTAAGTTCAGACAGGTACTTCAACTACTTTGAAATAGGTAAGTAGTTGAAGTTTTCTGTCAAAATTCTTTCCAAATGTACCTTAGGTAGCGTTAGTCAAAATGGCTGTGTTTCCCTCTCATTTTTCGTATATATTTATGTACTTAACCAATCAAATGTCAGCACATAAAAGTACAACATGTAAGTAACATTTTAATTGGTTGAAAATTCAAACAGTTTCATATGTGTTTTTGTCATATTATTTACCTCAGGATATTTAGACAGGGCTACAGGCCAAATGGCTCAATGGAATACCACCAAATTTGGGTAAATGGTAGGGACTGCTATGTAGTAGGGCAAATTCTATATTTGGTGTAAGTATCTCCAGTGGTTTTTAAGGAAATTACTTTCCCACATTTCAGAGGGGGGTTTAGGAGGCCCATTTATGTCCCCCCCAAAAAAACATTTTTAAATTTTTCACGGGGGGAGCGCCCGGTACGCGCACCGGGAAGCGTACCGGGGAGCGTACCGGGGAGCGTACTTTGGTAAAAAATAGTGAAAAAAGTTAGAAAAAGAAAATCATTATGAGTGATCAGAGGTAGGGTAGCCCTGAAAAGAGCTTTTGGGTTCTGTGGCTGATTTAAGTACCTACAAGTAGGTTCCAATGCACAGTCTTAAATTCAGGAGGAGTATTCTTTTCCCCTCATCTGAGAAGGGCACACCATCTCCTCTGTAGATGTCTTGCATGTTGTAACGCAAGTTATGGTTGTATATTGAACCCATTCCATAGTCTCTCATGTAAGCAGAAACAGATTTATTCACATGTTTTCCGTGCTTTCTCAAATTGCGGAGAAAATTGGTTGGACCAGTTCCATTTCTGTCTTTGGCATATATTGGAATATACCAAGGCAGTTTGTGGAAAAAGTGTCATCAATTGATCAAAGGTGTCCTTTAAAAGCATTTCCAGACCAACCCCAGTCATAGTGCCCAAGTCATTTCCACCACAGTGCACTATTAAGAGGTCATGGCTTGGCAGATGCAAAAAGGTTTTCACTAATGGTATCAATTGGTGTCATCTCAATCCTCTCTGGCCAATCCACTTGATTTCCACATTTGATAAATCAAGGTTGTGAAAATTTGTGCTAGCTGCATACCTTTGAGCCCAGTGGATGTAGCTATGTCCAATAATCCACACAGAATACATGATGAGAGAAGGTTATGGTGCAGTCAGATGAAGTGTGGGAATGAAATGGCAGTTGAAAATCGGGATCAAAGATTGTGTGGTTTATTGAATTCTGTGTTTGAGAAATGTAGCAGTGATAGAGCAAAAATAGAAAGTGTAACAGATATGTGTTCTGGTCAAGATAAATTTTCATAGAACATTCAGCAGGATTGTCAGGAATTTTTAATGTATATGTTTGGTGTTTTGGAAGATGAAGGTGTAGATGTAGATAATCTTTTTAGCCTTTCTTATCAATCAACCTTTTGGATAAAGGTACGAATTTAGCAACGCGTCGCTAGCTCTGCATTACGCGCTATCAGGCACTATAATCGCGGTAGCACGCGCGTTTTTTAAAAATTGTTGTATTTCGATTTTAATAATGTTACTTTACCCTCGCACTTGACTGCACATATATAGCGCTGACTTGCACTATAATTGGCCCCCGCACCGCTGCTTTAGCGGGTTAGTTGCTGCTCCACACTCCCTTTCAGCCATCTTAGGGGTAGGCAGGGACATATTCGCGGCGCCATTTTGGTGAGCACCCTAGTCTTCCGGTAGGCTGACCATTCTGCATATAAGACGAACATAACCACCTGCCCAGCCTTGGATAAAGGTACGAATTTAGCAACGCGGCTCTAGCTCTGCATTACGGGCTATCAGGCACTATAATCGCGGTAGCACGCGCGTTTTTTAAAAAAATTGTTGTATTTCGATTTTAATAATGTTACTTTACCCTCGCACTTGACTGCACATATATAGCGCTGACTTGCACTATAATTGGCCCCCGCACCGCTGCTCTAGCGGGTTAGTTGCTGCTCCACACTCCCTTTCAGCCATCTTAGGGGTAGGCAGGGACATATTCGCGGCGCCATTTTGGTGAGCGCCCTAGTCTTCCGGTAGGCTGACCATTCCGCATTTAAACCTGCCATGACGACGCGCAGCGGTGACGCGCAGCGGGCACGCCATACTCACGCCGGAGTCCAGCCCGTCTGCGCCCGTCCGCGCTGAGGACGGGCTGGATGGCTGGACTACGGTCAGGATAAGGTAGGCTCTTACTCATTCAAATACTCCTTACAGGATGTATTACGGCTCAAACCTCCACTTGCACCTTGCTTCCATCGGTGCACCCCTGAAGACTTCCTACTACCCTTGGGGTGTGGTTGCTTTCAGGTAGACTCGGGGGTCCCAACCTACCCTCCCCCCCACCTCCTCCGGAGGCCCGCTCTCCGCTGGGACTCAGTGTGTCGAGCGAAAATTGTTTTCTTATTAACGCTCGCTCACTCATTAAAAACAATATAGTTTTTAGGGAGCTCATTTTAGAAAGGAAACCCTCTTGGGTCTTTATTACTGAAACCTGGGCTAAAGACTCATCAGGACCTGATCTTGTTGAAGCGGTCCCTGAGGGCTACTGCTTAGCATGACAGGACAGAATAGGCCGAGTTGGTGGTGGCCTGGCTATCCTATATAAAGACAGGTTTCATTGCCACACTATTCAGATCCGCACTGGCCGACATGGTCAGTCCTATAGCGCTTGGCTGTGCCAATTTTAACATCCTGGGTGACCTCAACATCCATTTCGATAATGGGTCATCCACTACCGTGAGCTCCCTGTTGGCGGATTTGGAAGCTCTCCAACTTACTCAGCTCGTCACCCTTCCAACCCACGCTGGAGGCCATATCCTTGACCCCTTCTTTTCCACACTTGACGGGTTAAGGTTGTCAGATCCGAGGTTGATAGGGTGGACTGATCATCTGCTAGTAGAAGCTTTCTGTCCGGTCCACGATAAGCCTTTTATATCCATGGACAGGCCAATCCTTAAAAGGCCGTGGCACAAGCTTACGTTGGAAGAGTTCTACGGTATATTAGAGCGGAAACCTCTGAGTAATTTCACTAATGTGGAACAAGGTTACCAACAGTTCTGCGCTTGGATCACCGACGCCCTGGATTCTCTTATACCTCTACGATGGGCGAAAGGCCGGACAAAAACACCTAGTCCCTGGTATAATGAGTCTCTCGCAGAATTGAAAAAATCTTGCCGAAAAACAGAGAGGGAATGGAGACGATCATATGACCCTGCTCTGAAAACCCGGTATTTCACTGAGCTGAAACTTTACCATAGAGCTATCTGCAGAGCTAGAGCTGCATTCTACGCTCATGAATTTGCTACCAGCACCAACCGTTCAAAACTGATTTTCAAGGTACTGAAGGACCTTATGAAAAACAGATCCTCATCAGAGGTGATTTGCACAGATTCTCACTGTGATAAATTGGCCTCCTTTTTTGTGGAGAAAGTGGAAAAAATGTATCATGGGTTCGACACACTCCACCAGGATCGAGAAGCTACTGTCTCTGATACGTCGGATCATGAGCCCCTGGCTATCTTACCTGAACTGTCGGTTGAGGCCTTCGACAGGTTCAGCCTTAGGGCCAAGTCAGGCTCTCCTGCGGACCCGTTAAAGCCAGCCTTCATTAACACACTTTCCCCGCTGTGCCGTAACCCCATATTGGATCTCATCAATATGTCTCTGTCTTGTGGAACGGTACCCGCGGCTTGGAAACAGGCAGTGGTCACTCCTATATTAAAAAAAGCCAACTCTGACCCCCGACTGCCAGAAAACTACCGACCTATCTCCCTGTTGCCTTGGATCGCTAAAGTAACAGAAGCCCACGTCAACTCTGTTCTGTCTGAGCATCTGGTTCGTAACCAGATTTTGGATCCCAGTCAGAACGGCTTCCGGTCAGGACACAGTACCGAGACGGCATTACTCTACATCATGGAACATCTTCGCCAGGTACTTGACTCAGGTCATACTGCAGCGCTTATACTATTAGATCTAAGCGCTGCCTTCGATACTGTGTCCCACCAAATACTTATCCAACGCTTACAGGAGGCGGGAGTGACGGATGTCGCTCTCCAGTGGTTTCGGTCCTTTCTGGCAGACCGTTCCTTTAAAGTGGCTATACCACCTGGCCAATCCGCCACTTATCCCCTGGAGCTGGGGGTACCACAGGGATCTTCGTTGAGCCCTACAATGTTCAACCTCTATGTGAAACCGTTGGCTGGTGTCGTCAAACAGTGGGGTCTTACGATGGCCTCATATGCGGACGACACACAGCTAGCGGTGACACTTAGTGGAGACCCTGAGGTGGCGGCCCCCAGATTCCGCGCGGGTCTCTTGGCAGTAGCTAGCTGGCTTCGCACCAACTGCCTCCAGTTGAATGCCACCAAAACGGAGGTGTTGGTTTTAGGGAAGCACGCTGAGCTATGGGGTAACCAGTGGTGGCCATCAGAGCTTGGTGTCACTCCTATTCCAGCTGCTGGAGTGAGAAATCTAGGAGTCTGGGTGGACTCTGCGCTCACCTTCAGGGACCACACCAAGAAGGTGGCTGCCACGTGCTATGGAATATTGCGTGGTATTAGGCCGGTCTTAAAGTACTTTGATCCCCTTACCAGACAGCTTGTAGTCCAGGCCTCAATACTATCTCGGCTGGACTACGGCAGTTCACTGTTGTTAGGGGTGAATCAAGCGGAGGCCTCTAGGCTCCAAAGAGTACAAAATGCCGCAGCACGAGCCATTGTGGGCCTCCCCAGACATTGCTCAGTGTCTGGTACCATCACGGCCTTGCATTGGCTCCCGGTCAGACAGCGAATTAAGTTCAAGGCGCTGTGTCTGGCCTTCAAAATTTTGAAATCTTCTTCGCCGCCGGCACTCGCCAATCTACTCACGCCCTATGTGCCTTCGAGATCCTTGAGATCTGAGGGGCTTCATTTGGCTGTCTGTCCACGCTTTAAGTTGAGCAGAATGGGTGGCCGCTCCTTTAGGGTGCTAGCGGCAGGCCTATGGAATTCGCTCCCGGTACACATCCGAGCTCTTGAGGATTTGCTCGCCTTCAGGCAGGCGATTAAAACTTTCCTGTTTCCAGTGTCTAGTTAAATTCTTTTCTTTTATTGTGTGTTATGTTACAGCGTCTGTCAAAGCGCCAGGACGCCCCTTTGCTGGGGCAGCTGCGCGCTATAAAAATATAAATAACATAACATAACATAACATTCCTCTCTCTGACCCCAAGGATGTGTTCCAAGTACTATACTTTTCCCTGTCCGACCATTCTAATCCCGCGTTCAATGGGATTTTCTCTATCGTCCCCCCGGCCCAAGAGCAGATTTTGGCCTGAAATTGCTTCAGGTTTTGGAACCCTATTTTGGCCGCCAAAACCTTACTATTCTAAGTGATTTCAATTTTCACCTAGAGTTGCTGGAGGCCCATGATACTATCTCCCTGCTGGAAGTTATGTCACCCTGTGGACTCACCCAATTGGTGAAAGGACCCACCCACCGAGCGGGGCACACTCTCGATGGAATTTTTTCTAACGATCAGAGGCTGACAGTTACCAACCCCTTCCATCTCTCATGGTCGGATCATTTGGCCGTTCCCTTCGATCTAACACATCCGACCCAGGACACTATTAGAAGGGTCCCGAGTACTATGGAAGTACGAAGGAATTTCAAAAACATCAGGGAAGACTCTTTCCATCTGTGGATATCCAGTCTGTCCACTACTCAGGAGATGGACGCTCCTTCAGCGGTCTTACAATTCGAAAAGACCATCTCG
Organism: Lissotriton vulgaris; assembly: GCF_964263255.1. NCBI lineage: Eukaryota > Metazoa > Chordata > Amphibia > Caudata > Salamandridae > Lissotriton > Lissotriton vulgaris. The sequence goes on along the minus strand of NW_028247325.1, from coordinate 111,546 downwards.
GAGGCCCTAGATGAATTGGCTCCTGCTAGGTCTTGGTATTCAGCCAGGAAAAGGCCTTCAGCCCCCTGGTACTCAGAACAACTAAGGCTCCTTAGACAAGAAGTAAGGAGACAGGAGCGCCTATGGCACTCTAGCTGGGACCTTAAGGATAGAGAAACCTATAAGATCCTGTTAAAAAGATACAAGCTGGAAGTGATTAAGACCAAACAAGAATACTTTACGGCCCTCACATCCTCACTTTCGTCTCCTAGAGAGCTCTTCAGGATTGTTGATGCTCTTACTTCTTTCCGGATCCCAGACCCGGTGGTTGTATCTCAGGAGCTCTGCAACAAGATAGCCTCCTTCTTTCAGTCCAAAATTTCGGACATTTACATTGCCTTGGAGTCACAAAGATCCTCTACCGCTGTGCCTCCAGTGCCCGCTGTCTTGGAGTCTAATTTTGTAGAACTACCTCGGCTCGTGGGTCTGGAATCCTTTCCCCCTCTCTCTTGCCAGGATCTTGAGATCCTTCTCAACAAAACTAAATCTGGTTCTCTGCTAGATGTCTGCCCGTTAAAGATCCTCAAGCAGTGCAGAGAATCCCTCCTTCCCCCTTTGGTTGACATCATGAATAGGTTGATGAAGGAGGGCATTTTTCCCCAGCAGTGGAAAAATGCTGTGGTAAAACCTCTGCTCAAGAAGCCCTCTCTTGACCCTGGGGTATTAAAAAACTTTCGCCCCATCTCACTGCTCCCGGCTCCCGCGAAGATGTTAGAAGCCCATCTAAATAAACATCTTGCTGCATTCGTGGAGAGTTCCGGCTGTTTGGATCTTTCCCAGCACGGATTCAGGAGGGAACATAGCACCGAGTCTGCCCTCACCATAGTGCTTGACATCATCCGCACACGGGTTGATGGGGGACAGACCTCCCTCCTGATCCTTTTAGATCTCACGGCTGCCTTTGATACCCTTTCTCCCTCGGTATTAACATCTCGGCTGAAGGAGATTGAGGTTCGGGGGGCGGCCCTGGGACTCCTTTCCTCTTTTCTCGACCATAGAGAGCAAAGGGTGATGCTGGGTCAGTTTCTATCTCCATCCCTGTCTGTGCAATGCGGGGTCCCTCAAGGGTCAGCGCTTAGTCCTACCCTTTTTAAGATCTATGTGACCCCCCTTGCCAGACTTATTAGATCTTTTAGGAAGGAGGTAGTCTCCTATGCGGATGACACCCAGATCCTCGTCTCTCTCTCCCAGTCAGTTACGTCGACTGCCGCCAACTTTAGATCTTGCATGGAGGCAGTCGGCCAATGGATGATTCACAATTCATTGAAACTGAATGGGGAGAAGACTGAGGTGATGGTGTTTGGAGGAAAGGAAGAGATCTGGTCAGCTGAGTGGTGGCCGGATTCATTGGGTGCCTGCCCCGATCCTACCTCCTCAGCTAAAAATCTGGGGGTTATGATCGATCCTATCCTTAGCATGTGCCAACAGGTCAACAGGACTGTATCGACCTGTTGGGGGATCATCCATATACTAAGGAAAATCAGGAACTATCTCTCCCTACAGGCAAGAAAGCAATTGGCTGTTGCCCTCTTGGGCTCTCGTCTGGACTATTGCAATGCGCTATATGCTGGACTGAATAAAAGTCAGCTACAGCGCTTGCAGGTGGTCCAGAACGCAGCAGCCAGATTTGTTCTTGATCTACCCCGACGTGCCTCTGCCACCGCTGCCCGGAAGCAGCTTCATTGGCTTCCTGTTGTGGACCGTATCCTTTTTAAGTCCATGTGTATGGTCTATAAGGCTTTAGCTAAAACCAGCCCCAGGCATTGGATCTATTCTGTCCCACTATAATCCTGGCAGGAACCTTCGTTCCTCAAACAGACTTCTTCTTTCTGTCCCTCGTGTCCGGAAGACCAGATGGGGTGGTAAGGCTTTTTCCAATCTGGCCCCTAAATGGTGGAATGATCTCCCTCTTGAAGTAAGGTCTCTCTCCACTCTCCAAGCTTTCAGATCTGCCCTAAAGACCCACCTCTTTGTACGCGCTTACCTGTAGTGGTGCTTTGCAATTTTTTGACCTTTTTTGATAGGCGCCTTGACACCTTCGGGTTTAGTTTGCGTGATACAAATTGCATAATAAATAAATAAATAAATGGCAGCATGACTGCCACAACTGTAGTTCATCAAGTACTACTAGAATAGACACTGAAAGATTTATATATTTGACTTTACCAGACTGTAAATCAGTGTCGTTTAATAATCTAGTTAAAGCAGCAGATCATAATATGGTGTGTACCCAATGTAAGTGTCCAATGCAATCCACATTATTTATACAAAGTTATGGTCAGTATATCATTTTAGTTTTCCAACGATGTAGACCTGATGGAACTAAATTGACAACTTGTATCAAAAATGTTGTGGCTTCTCAGTTATCAATTTCAGGAAGAACCTTTACAACTGTAGCTATTATTTTTCATGACGGTCCTTCAACAACATCAGAACATTATACATGCTACTTAAAATGTCAAAAGGGTTGGAGTTACTGCAATGATTCTCATTTGACTTATAAACAACGTTGCCTTATGACTTTAAAAATTCTTACCTAGTGTTTTTAAAACCAAAGTTTTAGTAAAGGTAATTGGCCTTTGAAGACGGGAGTAGTTAATAAAAGTTAGTTAGTTAGTTGGTCTAATGTTTAAAATTATTTATCTCATATAGGTACTGTAAGTGGATCTCATAGTAAGTGATATCAGTGTTATTGGAAATGTTGAACATGAGTGATCAAAAAAGGGAATATGAATATTTAAAGATTGTGAAAATGTTATATGAGCTTTTCTTTGAAAACTTCGGGTAAACGGTAATTTCAGAGTTTAATTAGAGACATTTTAAAAAATACTCATATATCTGACACTATTTGGCTGTAAGGAAAGTGTAAGGTATGATGTTCTTAGATCTTTTTTCATAGGAAGTCGATGAAATGGAAGTTATAGAGAACAGCAGACTTTTTTTCCACCAAAAGGACCTTCACTATCTACTATTGGCCTCAAGGAAAAGTAAGTGAATCAAAGATTAGTGTACATATATGATTTGTAAGTTTTTATGTTTTTTTTTAAACACAATCTTTTAGATTGTGTTTTTTTCCCGCTGTTATATGATGAAGAGTTTGAACTCACTAATTTAAGTGAAATTCAATATATTCTGAGAACAGCAAAAATAAACAATGTAACATATTGTATAAGTCATTCTATAGTTTGCATTGTGTAATTTAATATTGTATTCCCATTGTCTCACACTCATTTTCCTTTTTCCACCCTTATTTAGCTCTCTTTACTCACTTACACTGCCTTTCTTTCACTTTGTTTCATCGCTGTTCCTTTACTCCACTTCTTTCACAACTCCTCAATCCAATTTCAACTGTCTGCATTTCCTCTCTCCCTTGCACCACTTTTCAGCTTTCTCACATTCTCTCAGTACCACTGCTATAGTTCTCTTCCCCTCTCTTTCCTTCTTTTGCTCCTTTACTCTTTTTCCTTTCTTCGCTCATTGTACTGCAGTTCACTCAGTCCTTCCCATTCTCTTTCTGTGTACTTACTTTCTCACTCCTTTTTCCTCTATCGTTCTATATTAACCTCATTCCTTTCATCCCTTCACTCTGTGACTCCCCTTCCCTCACTCTCAGTCATCTTCCATTCCTCTTTCTTATTAATGGTTCCTCATTTAGACTCCTTTCCCTTTCACTCATTTTCCTTTTACTTACTTCTCTTTCCTGATTACGTTTTGGTATTTCACATTCTTTTAGTATCTTACTTACCTTCAGTAATTTGTTCTCCTATTTCTTTTTCCCTCTTTTTTGTCTTTCTACATTACTTTATTTCTGTTTTTGTATCCTTCACTCTTGCTTTATTTCTTAGTACACCTTTTTTGATTTTTTACCTCTTGACCTGTTTCTTCTATTTTAAAATATATATTTTACTAATTATAACTTGTTTTTTTCTTTTGTCTTTCACAGATACAAGTAAGTTTTCATTAAGTATATGGTAAGTGTGACTAGAATATGTAGTTTGTCATCACCCTCTGCTTTAACCTCACTACTTTTCTCTCACCCTACCTCACCCCTGTTTCCTTACTCTGCTTCCCTCACTTATTCTTATCCTCCATATTTACTTCTCTTTTGCTTACTTTCCTACCACATTCAACTTCTTTCAGTGCCCCTGCTCATCCACACTCCCTCACTTACCTTTTTTACTGGTTCACTTAGTCCCTTTCTGATACTCCTTCCTTTACTCTCTCTGTTCTTTCTCCCTGTCACTCCCCATGTCTTACCCTTATTCACTTTTATCCACCCTCTTTCACTCCTCTTTACTTACACTCACTGCTATTTTCTTTCCCTCCGTCACCACTGTTCCTTTTCTCTGGTTCTGTCACTACCTGTCATTCCCCATCCTTTACTCTCCTTCCTTTTACTTTCATCACCCATTGACATTCTCCCAGAACCTCTGTTTTAGTCTTCTTCCTCTTTCTTCTCTTCTTTTGCTCCCTTAAACATTTTCCTTTTCTCAGTTTCTTCCTGTTATAACTTTTCTCTGTTTTACTATCTATTACACAGTCCCTCTGTGTTTCCCCACTCTCTTTGCCCCCATTCCTCCTGCTCACTCCTTCATTCTTTTTTTTCTTTTTTTTTGGGTGCGCTGACGGGACGCGTCCCGGTACGCGCACCGGGAGCGCTCCAGAGTGAAATATATAAAAAAAATGTATATACAAAAACAACATAGTATATTAATATTCAATATAGGATTCATTTTTAGAAAAACATACCTTTCTAAGCTATAAACATTTGCTAATAAATAACCTTAGAAATTCACTAAAAAACACATAGGTATGAGGCCCTATAAAAAGTTAGGAATTAGCAGTTAAAAAACCTATGAAATTCACAGAAAAAACCATAGGTTTCACACCAGTTATAGTTAGGAATTAGCAGTTAAAAAAACCTATGAAATTCACTGAAAAAACCATAGGTTTCACACCAGTTATAGTTAGGAATTAGCATTTAAAAAACCTAATAAATTCATTGAAAAAACCATAGGTTTCACACCAATTACAGTTACCTGGAAATTTTACTGACATAAAACCATTGAAATTCCCACGTTATAGTTAGTTGGACTCACTATAACTTGCGAGTGTAATGCACTGCTAATGACATCACATATTACATCACTCATGACATGGTCAGTGACATCACTCATGACATCACTGATGACACCATCCTTGTGACAGAGTGACTGACCTCCTTTCACTGTAAAGTAACCCTTGAAACACATATTCAAAAATATAAACTAACATTTTCAAAAAAGCGGAGATACCTATACCAGTTACAACAACCAATTCAGTAATTCCACCATTTATATACACATCCACTCATTCACCAACAGTTCTATATAGTCATTCATACATATACTCACTCATCATATGTAGTGAGACACCTATACAGTAGCAGCATCAGCTGGAGCATCTGCACCACCACCACCAAGAGGACCACTGGAAGAACACAATACCCCATACCAACCCAAGCCACACATTGTATGGGAGTTTTTTCCATCCCTGAGGGAAAAATGAAAGTGAATGCGGCAAAGGTGACTTGCCTTATCTGTGACATGGAACTTTCAAGGGGTAACCCAAATAAAAAAAAATCATTTGGGAATAATACCATGATTAGGCACATGCAGCGCAAGCATCCTAACAACTATGCTGCCGCAGAGATGAGAGAACTGGCCAGCAACCCTCCCCAATCTACACCCAGCACCTCCAAACGAAAATAACCCACTCCATCGGGACTAGAGACAAGGGAGACAATCCCTTGCATACAACCACGGTTTGGGGAATTTAGAGTCACATGTATTTTTTGTGGTAAGACCATCTCCTATGGTGAGCAGAGCCTAAAGCTCATCCTCCTTGCTGGTGACCACCACAATTGCCCCAAAAAAACCAAATATTTTCCTTATTTTTTTTACTCCAGTTGAGCCATTTTCAATTCCCTGTTTTTTGTTTCTCCCCATTAAAAAATAACAAAAAAAATACAAAATTGTTCATAAAAGCCAAAAAAGTACAAAATGTTAAAAAAAATTAAAAAAAAAGAAAACAAGAAAAAGAAGAAAAAAAACAGTTCTTTTTAGAACTACCTCCAATGTATAAAAAAATGCTAAATTTTTTGAAAACTCTATCATTCTTTTTTCCCCATGGAACGCTCCCCGGTGCGCTTCCCGGTGCGCGTACCGGGCGCTCCCCCCGCGCAAGTTGAATTTTTAAAAAAAATTTTTTGCCCCGCGGGGCCCTTTTATAGCCCCACATCAAACCTAGGGGGTCAGGGGCGGTCTACTCTGCCCCCTTATGGTTATTTCCCCCTTTGTTTTTGCCACCTCTTGTGTCTCGATCCTACCGAGACACAAGATGGCGGCCGCTCCTGACTGTTTCGAATGTTTACAGACACCCAAGAGCAATCAGCTTTCCGTGCGCACCTCACGTGGCGTGCCAGAAGTGCGCCCCGGTGTGCGTACCGGGGCGCGGCCATAGACATATATATTTTGTATTACTTACATTTCTCAAAAACCACTGGAGCACATTTCTTGAGACATAGCAAAGGCACATTGGGCTACCAGTCCCTACAATTTTGCCAAGTTTTGTGGAAATCCATTCAGCCGTTCGGGCTAAAAGTGAGGTCGACCGCCCTATGGAAATTAACACGGGGAAAACACGTTTTGGGACCCCCTTTTATCTCGGCCCCTGCATGACGAATCCCTCCCAAACTTTTAAGGTAGGACCGAAGCTCAGCGAGGCAAATTTGAGGAAATTTTCAGGCAGATTCGTCAACCGGCGCCAAAGTTATTCACAATAGAATTTTGAGATTTTGCATTGAAAAAAATCCTAACTATGACTACCTACTGGCGACCGCCACTAGGTAATATACATACATATATAAACATATATAATCTGTATATCTATATAAATACAAATATAAATGCATGCATACATATACATATATGCATAGAGATGCATGTTATTTACATGAAAGTTTAAAAAACACTAATAAAAGCAAAGCTAAAAAGCCACCTCATTACAAACAGAATGGCTTTAACTTAAACAAGGGCGAGATCTATTGCATTTTCAATGCTTGTTTACTTTGGTTCCATCAAGAAGGCATTACGATATGTCACACATTTGCCATAAATTCTGAATTTTAGCATTCTAGTTGCTCATTAGATTACTGTAGTAAAGCTGCTGCTCACCAGGGAAGTCTGCTGCTTGTATTCAAAGTGCATGTTTCTGTCTGTATGTCAGATTTTTTTAAATAAAATAAAAGAGGATTTGAGAAGTCACTCAAAATGATCCCTAATTTTTCTTTCTGAAGCACTAATCATACTTTCTATGGCAAAATGAACCTCTTCATTTTGTTCCTTTTTAAATTAAATGTTTTCATACTTACCACTTCATTCCAATCAAGATGGCTTCTGGTGTGCCATACTTTTGTCATAAGTAAGACTGTTAGCGCTCTAGTTGTTCTTTAGAACACTCTGGGACATTCTGTCATTGGGCTACATCTGGGTGTTATTTGGGCTACATTTGGGCTCTTTTGTCTCTGGTGGCCTTGGTCTCCTATGGGAGACTGCATGTCAGTATTTTTTAATGAAATAGAAGAGGATTTGAGAAGTCACTCAAAATGTGCCCTCATTTTTCTTTCTGCAGCACTAATAATACTTTCTATGGCATAATATACCCCCTCATTTTGTTCCACTTTAAATTAAATGTTTTAGGAGTTACCACTTTATTCCCATCTTGATGTATTCAGGTGTGCTATACCTTTGTAATAAGTAGGACTGTTAGCGCTCTAGTTGTTCTTTAGAACACTCTAGGAGGCTGCAGTAGAATACAAAGGAATCAACTGACAGTCTCTGTCCTTGTTGGATGTATATGTTTTACTGAGAATGTCAGACTACATTCTCACATGACTGAGAAAGATAATGTGAATTTACAGAAAATATGCTTCCAGTTTAGCTTATAGATCCCCTTCCAAACCACTGTGGGAAAATCATGAGATATTAGTTTTCTTTCAAACATGATTCATGATATCACAGCAGAAGGCTTTTTCACATGGTAAAATCACCTTAGAACACACCACAATTCCTAAAATGAGTATGGTACCATCAACAAATGATTTATAATGTAACTAAAGTCCTAAAACCCTCTATTACCTACAATGCTTTTTAATGAGGTGCTAGCATGTATATTGGTCCCAAGATGGCTGCCAACACTTCTTGGATGAAGTGCTAACAGCCAATCAGATCAGATGTGTGATTAGGCTCCGCCCAGATATATATATTTTTTTGAACATAAATTACTCAAAATCCACTGGAGCACATATCTTCAGACATAGCAAAGGCACATCGGGCTACTAGTCCCTACAATGTTACCAAGTTTTGTGGAGCTCGGGCTAAAAGTAAGTCCAACCGCCCTATGGAAATTAACATGGGGAAAACACGTTTTGGGACCCCCCTTTTATCTCTGCCTCCGTTTGACGAATCCGCCCCAAACTTTCAAGGAAGGAGCGGAGCGCAGCGAGGCAAATTTAAGGAAAATTACAGGCATATTCCTCAACCAGCGCCAAAGTTATTCCCAATAGAATGTTGTGGATTTCCTAAAGAAAACAATCCTAACTATAACTACCTATTGGCGACCGCTAGTAGGTAATGTATATATACATATATATATATATATATATATATATAAATATATATATATATATATATATATCCGCACTGTACTTCTCACTGCGCCAGTCTTCAATCACCGACCCCACACAGGAAAGAACAGGAAGACCCAGAGTGCAGGTGAGTTTCGTTTATTCAATAGCACACCACGGCAGCATAACGTTTCGGCCTGCACAGAGGCCTTGGTCACATGGCGCACTGAAAGAGGTGCGAGAAATTTAAAGGGCACATTCACAAAAGAGGGGAACATTTGATTGGTGGATTTAAATGCAGTGGGAGTGTTTACAAACTGCAACGGAAAAGAGTGTCTGCAATTGCACTAATTAAGACGGGGAAACTTAAGTCAAAAACATGTAAGCCCTGGAAAATTAATCACTGTGTAAATACATTTACGAATTCCGACCTTTGTGTAGGTCCAGTCAAATTAATTGATTAATGTTTATACGTGAGCAGTGGGCAACCGAGGTATGTACAACATGTAATACATAATACCACATATTTACATAAAGTGCAACGGCAAATGTCTATCAGGTGTCAGTATGATAGAGTCATTAAAAAGGCTACCAGCATAAATGCTAAAAATACACACATATACAGTGCACAATATGACAGTTGTACCACATATTTAAAATATGTACAGTATATTTAATATATATACATCTATAAACATCATAGATTACAAACCCCTGCCCCACATTACTACTAAAATGCCCCCAAATTTTTTTTATAGACATTACGGCCGGCTGTTCAGGGCACTATTTTGTGTGCCTATTGACATCTCCCCCTACTCTTTCAAGAAAAATCTAACTCTAACACCAATCACCCATCACTAATGTGAATGTTACAAAGAAAGTGAAAAATATAATAATAAGTGCAACATACTTTTTTTCTCAAGTATACATTAAAAATTTCGGTGACATTTGTTTTCTTAGAACAGTAGCAACCATCAAACTACCTTGTGATGACCTAGTGTGTTAATTCATAAATAGTCATCTTTGTTAGCTTAGGCCGACACTGCTATATGATCTTACAGGTGACAACACGAACAGAAGTTGGCACTGCCCAATCACTATCCTAACGGGGGAGAGGCAGAATTACTGCAAGAGAGCTGTTCAGATATGTGAAATTTACAAACAAGTGTAAAAGTCCTCTGTGGAATTGAGGCCATTGGGGCTCTTGCTATCCATCTCCAGGATGTATCTGGTCTCGAGTGCCCTCAAGATCCCTTCCCGGTTACCTCCCCTCCTAAGTGGGCCTACCGAGTCAATGGCATAATATTTAAGGAGACTGCTGTTGTTACCATGGAACTCCTTAAAATGCCGTGCAACCGGGTAGGTGGTGTCATTAGTATTGATGGCTCTAATATGCTGGAGAACCCTTTTGTGGACCTGCAGTTTGGTGCTGCCAATATACTGCAGGCCACATGGGCACTCCAGCACATACACCACGTACTCCGATTTGCACGTAAGTTGCTTGTTAATCTTACGGGGTGCCAATGAAAATGCTGTAAGGAACTCAGTTTTATTGAGCCCCTGAGAGCAAGCTAGAGAGAGTATATATATACATTACCAACTGGCGGTCGCCAGTAGGTAGTTATAGTTAGGACCTAGTTTCCATAGGAAATCCTCAACATTCTATTTGGATTAACTTTGGCCCTGGTGGATGAATCTTTGCGAATTTCTCAAAGAAGATGGCTCGGTCCGCTGCGCTCTTTCCCTGAAAGTTTGGGGGGGATTGGTCAAGTAGGGGCTGAGATAAAAGGGGGTCCCAAAACGTGTTTTTTCTATGTTATTTTCCATAGGACGTTTAGACACGGCTACAGCTCGAACGGCTGAATGGATTTATAAGAAATTTGGCAAAAAGGTAGAGTCCGGCTCGCAGATTACGCTTTTGTTTGAATGGTGTAAATCTGTTCAGTAGTTGCTGAGAAAATTAAAGTTAAAGTCAATTATATATCTATAAGCGCACTCGGGTGCGCGCACTAATGCGGCTGTGCGCATGCAGAATTTTTTTTTTGCTGTCTGACGTTTGTGAACGTTCGATTCGAAGGAAATCAGGAAGTGTTGACCGCCATTTTGTTAGTGCGAGTGAATATATTGTAGATTTCAAAGCGTTGGAACATGGAAAGGGGACAAGGTAGATATTGTCTGGCCGTGTAGGTTTTCTCAGGGGGTGCAGTAAGGCCCTTGAACGCGAAAATATATATATATTTTTTTTTTAAGTTGCGGGGTGCGCGCACTCAGTCGCGCACTCCTACTTACAAGAGTGTGAAAATGGAGATAAATCAGAAGTTTGAGCGCTTAGATAAAAGGTGGCTCTGAAAAGAGCCTTGTGGTAATTGAGTTTTTTCTGCATTTATAAGTAAGTACCGATGCAGAGTCTCATGTTACAGAGGAAGATTCTGTTTCCCTCATCCGTGAAATGAACACCATCTCTCCTATAGATGCCTTGCATGTTGCAACGCAAGTTGTTGTGGCAAATAGAACCCATGCTATAATCTCTGAGGAAAGCAGAAACAGATTTATTTACATGTTTCCTTGCTTTCTCAATTTGTGCACAATGTTGATTGGACCAATTCCTTTTCTGTCTTTGGCATATATTGGAATATACCAAGGCAGTTCGAGGAAAAAGTGTCATCAATTGTCAAAAGGTGTCTTTTAGAAGCATTTTGAGGCCTACCCCAGTCAATGTGCCTAGATCGTTCCCACCATAGTGCACAGTTATAAGGTCAGGTTCTGGGAGATGCATAAAAGTTTTCACCAATGGTATCAATTGGTGACATCTCAATCCTCTCTGGCCAATCCACGCTATCTGCACATTTGGTAAATCAAGGTTGGAAATTTGTCTGTTTGCTGCATATTTTCCACTCCAGTGAATATAGCTGTGTCCTAAAAGCCAAACCTTCATTTTCAAGGCAGATGCACTCGTACTCCGATGGGTTCTGGAAGTGGAATGGTAGTTAGAAGCTGAAAGTCAGGATAAAAAAACGGATGAGGCTTGGTGTGGTTGAAAAAATAAAAATGATTGGTTGATTCTAATACCTCAAGATTGAAGACTACATTGCATGTTAATGTTTATGTTAAACGAAAAGTACTATTGGGTGTCAAAAAAATGACATGTAACAGAGCTGTGGATAGGCAGGTGTTTTTGGAGGGAAATCAGCATTCTTGGTTTGATGTAGAACGTTGAGATATGAACTTTTGACCTGTGCCTTCAGCCAGGTGCAGAATGAGGTGTTACCATGGAAACAGCCAGAGAAGGCAGTGGGTGATGGGTGACCTTTATGAAAATATTGTAAGGGACAACCAACTGAAATGTAAATTTGATTTCAACATTTTGCGGAAAGAAATATGATTGGTTGAAGACACATATATGAGTCTGTATTGACAGGATATCTGTGCCATTGAATTTTGGTTGCAGTGATAGAAGCATTATTCAGAGTTCCGCAAACGAATATCTGTTTTGTGACTGTCACTGTTCTACATGGTACAAAGCATTGGTAAAGGTAAGTCTGTAACTGTTTGTTTTGTCATGTACTGTAATATGTGGTTTAGTCACTAAAATTGGTTCATTTCTCTTCTAGTCTCTGAGTAACATCATTTTTGACTGTGATAATGTCTTGTATTTTTAAAACTGTTTTTCCATTTCGTTTCATCACTCTTTAACGACATTATTTGTTTGCAATTATTAGTTTAAAAATTTTGAATGATAAATTTCATTTAGGTAAATGGTCTTCAGTCATGTTCTTATGTAATCTTTTACTGTTAGTTTTTTGAATTCACTGTCAGTCAGAGACGAAACTGTAACGAAATTTTGGGGGGGCAAATGAAAAAAATGTTATTAGGCGTACATGAATGTTTAATTAGTAGGCAGAGTAAAGCTGCAGGGGCTTTCAGAAGGGGTAAAATAACTGCAAGGCCTACTTAACATTCAAATGGATGTTTATAGAGATGTGAAACGTTCAGGTGCGGCGGTGTGTGTATCTAGAATATATATGTTACCTTGGGCTGCCGCAGCAGACAGGAGGGGGGTGGGGGCCTGAAGTCCTGTGAATTTAATGGGAGTTGCACGCCTTTTTTTCATATTCTTTCAAGTGTAAATTAGAGTTTTGTATATAATTTTGGTGAACAGCAAAAAATGGAATATAAAATATGTTTAATATAGACAGTAATTATTTGTGTGATTTTGAAGCGTTTACATATAATGAGAGAAGTTGATTTAGAAATGAAAAAATGGTATTAGCAGAGACACAGATAATGCAGATAGAGAGAGAAATGGTACATTACATGTGATACCGTCGTTAAAAAGTGCTAATGCTTAAGGTATTCCTAAACTTTCTGTCAGACGACAAAATTACAGTGTGGTTTGTGGCCGCAGCCTGTACTGGTGGGAGTGGGTTGAGAGGGGAGGTGGTCGAGTAAAATAAAATGAAAAGTTGTGATGATGAGGTTGTACACAGGTTCGTGTAGTACACATGTGAAACCGTCATCAAAAAGTGGTAATGATTAAGGTATTCATAAAGTTTCTGTCAGACGACAAAATTACAGTGTGGTTTGTGGCCTCGGCCTGCACTGGTGGGGGTGGGGTGAGAGGGGGAGGTGGTCGAGTAAAAAAAAATGAAAATTTTGTGACCATGAGATTGTACACAGGTTTGTGTAGTACAAATGTGAAACAGTCGTCAAAAAGTGGTAATGCTTAAGGTATTCATAAACTTTCTGTCAGACGACAAAATTACAGTGTGGTTTGTGGCCGCGGCCTGCACTGGTGGGGGTGGGGTGAGAGGGGGAGGTGGTTGAGTAAAATAAAATGAAAAGTTGTGACCATGAGGTTGTACACAGGTTCGTGTAGTACAAATGTGAAACCTTCGTCAAAAAGTGGTAATGATTAAGGTATTCATAAACTTTCTGTCAGACGACAAAATTACAGTGTGGTTTGTGGCCGCGGCCTGCACTGGTGGTGGTGGGGTGAGAGGGGGAGGTGGTCGAGTAAAAAAAAATGAAAAGTTGTGACCATGAGATTGTACACAGGTTCGTGTAGTACACATGTGAAACCGTCGTTAAAAAGTGGTAATGCTTAAGGTATTCCTAAACTTTCTGTCAGACGACAAAATTACAGTGTGGTTTGTGGCCACGGCCTGCATTGGTGGGGGTGGGGTAAGAGGGGGAGGGATGGAGTAAAATAAAATAAGGTTTGTGATTATGAGGTTGTACACAGGTTTATGCAGGACATGGCTTCATACATTGAGGTAGCAGACCGAGTATACAAATATCTCTCTCCCTCCTGCTGTTTGACTCCATCTTTATCTCCCTTCTGTTTTCCGTCTCCGTTGCCCTGTGTTATCTTACTGTGTGTGTGTCTGTCTGTGTCTGCCTTCAGTCCGGGCTGAGGAAGTTTGCTCTGCAGGCACACACAGATAGTCGAATTAAAGTACTTGGTTGTTTTCCAAAAAACTATTTATATAACTGAGATGCTTTTTTGAAGCGCTAGTGAATGTCTACTTTCACAATTACTGCTCGGTTGGCCACAGAGCAGAGGGTATGTCGTATTTGACTTCTTAGTGCTTTTGCATCTGCACTCTGTTGTCTGGTGGCTGGCGGAGAAGTGTTTGTTATTGTGAAGATGAAAGCGTGATAAGGAGTGAAATACGACATAGCGTCTGGTCTGTAGAAGCGGGGGAGCAGTGATTAACACTGAGTGAAGCGGAACTGCGGCGGTGCTTGGTAACAGTAATAAATTATTTTCTTACAGAGGTACTACAACTGTTTGCATGGTCCGCGACCCGCTAAGAAAGGCTTGACGAACCGTCATAGGTCTGAGGGTTCTAGTATGAGTAAGTCAGGTCGACAAAAGAAAACATGAAGTTAGTACAGCCGAGGTTACGTGGAACACATGGAACACATAAATACTCTTTTAGTATACAATTGTTTCAGTTGAGAATATGGATTAAAAGAGAGAACGTGTATATTTGAAATGTTTATTCAGAAATGCACTGTTTTCAAGGCAAGTTTCTTATCTAATACGAGTACAGATATTGTAAGAAACAAAGTAATCGGTATAGTCACTAGTACATAGAATACAAACGGTATAGTTGATGTAAAATGAATATGGTTTAGCAAAATTAATTCTACACTATTATGAGGAAGTACATTTTGAGTGCTGCTGCTACATGCAGGCCATGTGCTGGGAGGCAGGGGGCCATTTTGAATGCAGGCAGTGTTCTTAGGTCTGCCACCATTTTGCCTAGCTTTCAACCTTCATGCCCAGGTGTAGTGAGTGTTGCATGGGCCTAGTCCTTCTGTGGGGTGTCTTGAATTTAAACATCATGGAGGGCCTGGATGGCTTGGGATTGTGCTGATTTTTCTGTGATTTTCGATTTTTTGGGCTGTTGTTGTGGCCTTTTCACCAGGGGTAGTGAGTGGTGCATGGGCCTAGTCTTTCTGTGGGGTGTCTTGAATTTAAACATCATGGAGGGCATGGATGGCATGGGATTGTGCTGATTTTTCTGTGTTTTTTGATTTTTTGGGGTGTTCATGGGGACAGGCCATGTGGGTGGGGGCCATTTTGAGTGCAGCTACAGGCAGGCCCTGGTCATGTGCTGGGAGGCAGGGGGCCATTTTGAATGCAGGCAGTGTTCTTAGGTCTGCAACCATTTTGCCTAGCTTTCAACCTTTATGCCCAGGGGTAGTGAGTGTTGCATGGGCCTAGTCTTTCTGTGGGGTGTCTTGAATTTAAACATCATGGAGGGCCTGGTTGGCTTGGGATTGTGCTGATTTGTCTGTGATTTTCGTTTTTTCGGGCTGTTGTTGTGGCCTTTTCACCAGGGGTAGTGAGTGGTGCATGGGGCTAGTCTTTCTGTGGGGTGTCTTGAATTTAAACATCATGGAGGGCCTCAATGGCATGGGATTGTGCTGATTTTTCTGTGTTTTTCGATTTTTTGGGGTGTTCTTGGGGACAGGCCATGTGGGTGGGGGCCATTTTGAGTGCTGCTACAGGCAGGCCCTGGCCATGTGCTGGGAGGCAGGGGGCCATTTTGAATGCAGGCAGTGTTCTTAGGTCTGCCACCATTTTGCCTAGCTTTCAACCTTTATGCCCAGGTGTAGTGAGTGTTGCATGGGCCTAGTCCTTCTGTGGGGTGTCTTGAATTTAAACATCATGGAGGGCCTGGATGGCTTGGGATTGTGCTGATTTTTCTGTGATTTTCGTTTTTATGGGCTGTTGTTGTGGCCTTTTCACCAGGGGTTGTGAGTGGTGCATGGGCCTAGTCTTTCTGTGGGGTGTCTTGAATTTAAACATCATGGAGGGCCTGGATGGCATGGCATTGTGCTGATTTTTCTGTGTTTTTCGATTTTTTGGGGTGTTCATGGGGACAGGCCATGTGGGTGGGGGCCATTTTGAGTGCTGCTGCTACATGCAGGCCATGTGCTGGGAGGCAGGGGGCCATTTTGAATGCAGGCAGTGTTCTTAGATCTGCAACCATTTTGCCTAGCTTTCAACCTTTATGCCCCGGGGTAGTGAGTGTGGTGCATGGGCCTAGTCTTTCTGTGGGGTGTCTTGAATTTAAACATCATAGAGGGCTTTGGATTGTGCTGATTTTTCTGTGATTTTCGTTTTTTTGGGCTGTTGTTGTGGCCTTTTCACCAGGGGTAGTGAGTGGTGCATGGGCCTAGTCTTTCTGTGGGGTGTCTTGAATCTAAACATCATGGAGGGCCTGGATGCATGGGATTGTGCTGATTTTTCTATGTTTTTCGATTTTTTTGGGGTGTATAACTGAACTGTTCCTCTGTCTTCCATTGCTTTTACGTGCACAAGAATCAAGAGAACCACCAGTGCCAGGAAGAAGTCCTGCAGCGGTGTGTGTGTGCAGCATAACGCCACGCGACGTCACGTCTGGCCACAGACAACTCTGCAACTCGTGCAACTGCGGCCTGCTGTTCTGACCTGCTCTGAAGAAGATGGCCCCAAAAAAAGTTCCCCGTAGCTCCTCTAGCAAGAAAGTTGCCAGTAAGGAGCAGAAGAAGCAAGTTACCAAGGAGACTGGTGTGCCGCCCGCCACATTTTAGGGAGTAAAAAAAAAGTACACCTGCAGCAGCAGCGGGATCCGCTGGGGAGCAAGCTGGGAGCAGCACCCCCGCTTCATTGGGCTCAGTGCCACCACCACCACCACGCCAACTTAAGTCCAAGCCCTTGAGTGCTGCAGAGGCACTTAGTCTAGTTGTTCAATCACCATCGACCAGTGATGTTGGCTCATCGCATCTCAATCAACACAGGTTGTTGTAACTCATCTGACGAGTGTTGAACAACCACAGCCGCAACAACAACCACATGTGCAAGTACAAGCCCAAGTACATTTGGAAGGAGAGGCAGCGCAGGAGATGCGCAAGCAGAGGTGCATGGAGGGTCACAAGTGCCCACAATAGTTGTTCCTCCCGAAGTAGGGGCACATCAGGAAATCGACAATCAAGCCGAGGTATCATTTGAGGAAGCCACTCCTCCTGATGATCATTCATCGTCTTCCACATCCCTAGCAAGAAAAAGGTCAAGGGTGGTATCTAGATCTTCTTCAAGCCCACCTCCTTCTGATGATACGGATCTTAATTGGGAACCATCACTGCCGTCTGAGAGTGAGGCACACCATGATCTGACAAAGGTAGTTAAGCGTAAAAGGAAGG
This sequence comes from Lissotriton vulgaris, assembly GCF_964263255.1. Lineage (NCBI taxonomy): Eukaryota > Metazoa > Chordata > Amphibia > Caudata > Salamandridae > Lissotriton > Lissotriton vulgaris. The sequence goes on along the minus strand of NW_028247325.1, from coordinate 94,145 downwards.
TCGTCGAAAAACTCATAGTTATGGAGTGTGATGAGGCTCAACAAGAAGTGGCGGATACTACTGCTGATGAAGGCTCTCACGACGACGACGACCCAGTCATCATAAAGGTCACTGCAGCCCCAGCGGGCATGCAGCAAACAGACATTTTGACCCTAGGCCGAGAAGCTGCTGAGCGTGATGATGATGTCGACGAGGAGGCAATGGAAACACAACTATGATTGGAGTTAACTAGTACACCAACACGTACCGCTTCCATATTTCTTCCTAGCCAGAAGGGACCTCCATCCACCTCAACCTCAATTAGTGGTGGTGAAAGTGCACAACGTACTAAAGTTCGGCAATCCACATCCTCCACTTCATCTGGCATTAGCAGCATGACCACCACCACCGGTATCGCCGCCTCCTCCGGCCCCCACAGACAATTCAAGTCCCCAGATTGGGACTTCTTTAGTGTTTGCCCAAAAAGGGAAAACTTCGCCATTTGTAGCATTTGTTAGCTTGCAGTTAGTCGTGGTAAGTTTGGTACCAACTATGGTACCGGAGGTCAGAGAGGTCATCTTAAGAGATAGCACGCTGTCCAATGGTTTTCGCACCTACAGGCGATCAAGGAAGCCCGAATTGCACGTCAAGAAAATGTTGATGTTTCATCTGATGATGACGAGGAGGAAGAAGACGTGTCAAACACTTCACTTACACCCAGTACCCCTGTTAGCAGCACACCCCATGTGAGCCACATTAAGAGTGTGGGAGAGAGTGAGACACCAATTCAAAAAAGTTCATCAGTGAGCGTAACTGGGTCAAAGAAGTCATCATCATCATCCTGTAAATGCTTGGTCCAGGGTAACATTAGAACCATGTTGTTTACCTAAGCGCCATATGAACGCAACCACCCACTGACGCGTCTGTATAACACTAAGCTGGCTAAAATGCTAGCTCTGGACCTTCTCCCTTTTTCTTTTGTAGAAGGGGTTGGTTTTCTAGAGTTAGTGGCAGCGCTCTGCCCTAAATGGAAGGTTCCTAGCCGGTTCTATTTTGCCAGAGTTGCGGTTCCAGCACTACATGAAGATGTGCTGGAGGTGATTGGGGCAGCTTTGCAGAAGAGTGCTGTTCACACTATACATCTGACAACAGACATGTGGACCAGTGGCGCAGGCGCTGATTACATGTGCATCACTGCACACTGGGTCTCTTTTTCAGGGGTTAAAGCAAAGCTAAACGCAGGTGTTGACCCGGACCAAGTTTTTAAAGCTGCTCGGAAACATGCAACACTAGCCATGTTTGGCTTGGAGAAATGTCACACAGCACAAAATATTTTGGATGAGTTTAACACAAAGGTCTTTCACTGGCTGTCCCCAAAAAACCGCCAGATTGGTTATGTTTCCACGGATAATGGCGCCAATATAGTTAAGGCCATGGAGCTGGGTGACTATTTCAGAGTGCCATGTTTGGTGCACTGTATAAACCTGGTTGTTAAAAAATTCTTGAGTGATGAAGACAGTCCAGCGTGTGAGATAGTGGCCATCTGCCAAAGAATGTGCAACCATTTCAGCCATTCTTTTAAGGCCCGAAAGCATCTGAGGACCCTGCTTCATGAACGTCGAATGCCAGTGAAAGGACTCATCCAGGAGGTGGCAACACGTTGGAACTCAACCTTCTACATGCTTGAGCGTCTGTATGAGCAGTATACGGTACCCGATCAGTATTTCTTAACACTGGGTACAGCTCTAAAGGACCTGAGGCTAGATGCGGTGCAATGGGACCTAGTTAAAAGCCTGACAGACATGCTTCGTCCTTTTGAGGTCTTCACGCGTTCAGTCAGCAAGGAGGACTGTAATTTGGGAAAAGCTATCCCATTGTTGCGCATGCTGGAGCACCAACTGAAGGCAGTGTCTTCTATGTTTGAAAAAGATGAAGAAATTTTGGCGGAGAAATTATTAGAGCGCCTACTTGGTGATGAACGTCCTAAAATGATCCACTCAGAACAGCATTACATTTGTGCTACTATTCTGGATCTATGCTACTAAAAGGCGCTGGCAGGCCAAGCATTCTTTCCTTTTGGTGATCAAGATGTTACAAAGTACAAACGTTGGCTAGCCTTATCAGCCAAGAGGTTTGAAAGAGAACGGCAGGAAATTGAAGGAAAAGGCAGTACATCAGCATCAGCAGGCCATCCCAAGTCAAAAGAATCCACTTCTACACCTGTGGCTGTGGCACAAGTGACCTCTCAGCCGTGAAAAACACCGGCAACTGGATCATCTGCACCAGACACAACAGTAACATTGGATGCAGAAGAGGATTGGCTAACTCGGCTTGGGTTTGGTTCTCAAAAGGTCACAGCAAAAAGTAAGCTTAGTGGAGGAACCTTGGAGGACCTTGAGTCGATGGTGCAGGACTATCTGAATGACTCAACAGAGGTCTATGTTAATTCTGACCCATTGGCATATTGGCATGGGAAAAAAGAATTGTGGGCACAGCTCTCCAACCTGGCTATAAACTACTTGTCTTGCCCACTCGCAAGCGTGTCTTCTGAACGTGTTTTCAGTGCTGCTGGTGGCATTGTAACTTCCAAACGGAGCCGCCTCTCGCCCAAAAATGTGGAGAGGTTAACAATGATCAAGATGAATCAGCACCTCATACCACCAGATTACAAAGTACGAGAAAGCACGCCAGATAAAGACGAGGTGGACAGCAACGTAGATGAGGGAATTTCTTCTCTGTTAGGTGACACTGACCTCACCCTGCCTGAATTCGCATAGTATGATGACGAAGCCTTATTCTTATTTACTGACACCGAGCCCTGAAAATGAGACAATGAATCAATAACTTTCTTTTTCGTCCTTATTCACTTTTATTCCTGTGTGTCTGTCTTTCTTTGTTGTGCACAGTTAATATAATTCAAACTTTAATCACCTAATCACAAAAACAAGCCCATCAGCAGAACTGTCTTCACTTGTTTGCTTATTGATTTGAAGGTGCCGCAGTCTGCATTCCTCAGGTTCACAAGTTCACAAGAACATGCTCCTCTATCCTCCTCCTCCAGACTCCTATTTCCCTCAAAGCAGACGGCAGGATTACGCCCAATGAAGAAAGACTCTGCACTTGTGGGCATGTTCTACTTCTTTGCGGGTGAGTTGACGGCTCTGTGGACATTGCTGGGAAGCTCTAATACCGGATAAAAGTGGTTTGGACCAAATCGGAGGCGAAATTATTTTTGTGTTTTTGCTGACTTGCTTGCCTTTGATGTGCTCTTTGTGGGGGTTCCGGGTGTTTGTGGGTGAGTTTTGGGGTCTGGGAGCACTGCTGGGACAGTCTAATCATGATTGCATTTGCTTTTCAGGAAATCCGTGGTGGGAGTTATGACCTAGCTGCACAGCGCGTTTAGACCGAAGGCCGAGAAATATTGTAGGTATGAGATTTTCCTTTTTGGCTGTTTGGGGGTGTTGTGCTTTTTTGCGGGTGTGTTGGCGGGTCTTGGGGCATTCCTGGGAAGGTCTAATACCGGATAGAAGTGGTTTGGACAAAATCCATGCAGAATTTTTTTTTTGCTATTTCTGACATTTTGCTCAATGTAGCGTTTTCGGGGGCCTGTTTGGGGGGGCTTCCTGGTGTTTGTGGGTGGGTTTCGGGGTCTGGGAGCACTGCTGGCTATGGATAATTTAGTTTGCAAGAGGTTTGAAGCAAATCCATGGTGGCAGAGGGGAGTTAGGGCCTAGCTGCAGAGCGCGCGCGGAGTGATTTTGGAAATTGGCAAGAAAATGACTAAGTCCCCATTGTTGTACTTTTGCTTTTTGGCTGTTTGGGGGTCTTCTACTAGTTTTCTCCTGAGTTGACGGCTCTGGGGCCATTGCTGGGAAGCTCTAATACCGGATAAAAGTGGTTTGGGTCAAATCGGAGGCGGAAATTTTTGTGTGTTTTTGCTGACTTGCTTGCCTTGGAGGTGCTCTTTTGGGGGGGTTCCGGGTGTTTGTGGGTGAGTTTTGGGGTCTGGGAGCACTGCTGGGACAGTCTAATTTTGATTGCATTTGCTTTTCAGGAAATCCATGGTGGAAAACGGGAGTTATGACCTAGCTGCACAGCATGTTTGGACCGAAGGCCGAGAAATATTGTAAGTATGAGATTTTCCTTTTTGGCTGTTTGGCGGTGTTGTGCTTTTTTGCGGGTGGGTTGGCGGGTCTTGGGGCATTCCTGGGAAGGTCTAATACCGGATAGAAGTGGTTTGGACAAAATCCATAAGGAAAAGCCTTTTGGCACTTTTTGTAACTCAGGGTTCGTTAGGGTTAGCCCTAGCAGCAGGATTGCATGTATTTCGGGGTGTTCTAGATTTTTGCAACTGAGTTGTGGGGTCTTAGAGCACTCGGGAGAATGTGTAATTTTGGTTGCAAGTCATTTGAAGAAAATCCATGGTGGGAAAGGGGGGATTTGGCATAGTTAAAGAAAGCCTTTGCCACTATTCTTAACTTAGGGCTCGTTAGGGTTAGCAGTATTTCTATTGCATGTGTTTGGGTGGGGGGGTTTTCGAGTCTTGGAGCGATGCTGGCTATGGATACTTTTGCTTGCTTGCAAGTGGTTTGAATACAATCCACGGTGGGTAAAGGGGTATTTGGGCCTACTTTTACTTTCAAAGTACGTTTTGTCACCAGTTTTCTCCTAGGCCACATTTTTCGAGATCTGATTGGGGGTCTTCTACATTTTTGCGACTGGCTTTAGTAAGGGCCTGGGTGGGAGCACTGCTGGGAAGGTCTAATTTTGTTCTAAAACACAGTTTACAGTACACCTACCTTGAGGGGAAAGATCCGCTAAATTAATTTGCCCATACTTATTTATCCTTCAAAAGGTGACTCAGACAGAGTACGCACTTTCAAAAATATTGTACTGTCTATTAGGAAAATCAAAGTGTGACTTTTTGCACTACACATGGTACATACCTTATATTTATTTATCAGTGGTGTTGTAATATATATCACTTCCTGTTTTTCGTTCAATAATTACAGGCCGGGTTTCAGTCTGTGCAATGGGGAAAATAGGATGGAGTCAGGCTTCACATTAGCGAGCCGCAATTCAGCATCCGCCAGGCAGGCAGTGGACAGGGTGTCTTCTGGTCACCAACATTGATGGACGAAGCGTCAGCTGGAATGGAGGAGCGCCGCTAATAAGAGGAATTGTTTGCTGCATGCAACTTACTTACCAAATTCAACAGGACATTTACAACAACATACAGATACAGTATCCATTATTTTCTTCTATGAGTGTGACTGCATTTCTTGGATCTCTCTCTTCTTCTAAATTGATCCCTACAGCCATTCTATAGGTTTTACTTCGGCTGTTTTTTAAACCTAATTTAATGTAAGAAGTGTTTCTCTGAGTGCAGAGATAGGCAAGTGAAAATGCTGCAGCCCTGTACTGTCGCATTCTAGTACTACTTACTTTTCAGTAACAATGCATGCAGTAGTGCATGCACTTCCTTTATGTCACTTACAAGATTTATGGTTAGCTTTGTACCCAAAGATTTCTTTATCTTCAAATATTGTTTGTCCATGCTGTGCATTTTTTTCTTCTCTCAACAAAACCTACCCAAAAAGAAACCCCCCTTCCCATCCATTTTCCAAACCCTAACCCTCTTCCCCCGGGCTGTGTGGTTTTGCTTGATGTGTGACTAAATGACATCAATAATTCCACACACTTGCTGGGGAGGATAAGGTCATAGCAACTAAGCATGAGCGAATTTTGCGGATCTCGCAATCCGCAAAATCCGCGAATTCCCGCGAATTTGCGGATTTTTTTTTTTTGTGTTCGCCCGTGTTTCTGCCAGTTCGCGAGGGTTTTGTACACTTTCGCAAATTGCGAACTTACCTGTCGGGTCGCAAGTTTCGCGAACTTGTTGTTTCTACGTGTCCAGCCTGTTTGGGACACTCTTCTTCATCACTGCCACTCTCTGTCACCACTGCCACTCTCTGACTACTCATGCCACCCTCTGGCCCACCCATGCCACCCTCTGTTTCATCACCACACCCTCTGGTTGTCCAGTGTACATTATTTTCGGCAAAGCAAAGCACACCTTCCCTGCCTCAAGTGACCTGAATTAATTTGGGGCTGATTAATGTGTCACAGAATATTTTTTTAGCTGGCACCTGCTTCCTTAGTGCGCCCTGATTAGTGATCTTTTGCACTTGCTAAGTGCTTTCATTGTTGCAAAATTAGTTACAACACCTGCCCTGCCCCAACTGACAATAATGAATTAGGGGCTGATTAATGGATTTTAACTTCCAGCCTGGCTCCTGCTTGTCTCCCTTAGCTGTAATTCAGGACCTTTGTGGCATATGTGTAACTATTCTGAGGTTCAGAGCAGGGTCACATAATAGTTTCAACTGGCAACTGAACTCTGGAGGGGCCCCTCAGGAAGCACTACAGGAAATGGCTACTAATGATGAGCCTGAACTTTTGAACCTGGTAAGTAGTTACTTTCAGTTTTGCTAAGATCGTATTTCTGCAATTTTGCACTTATTCGCGGGGCGCGAACTCACGCGAACAGTGCGAGCAGTGCGAGCAAAATCCGCTGCTCGCGGATTTGCGGATTTTGCGGGAAATTCGCAAATCTCGCGGATTGCGGATTTCCCGAAAATCCGCAAAATCCGCGAGCGGAACGGATTTTCCGCCCATGCCTAATAGCAACAGGCTGGTGAAGGAATCCGAGGATATATTCTAGACTTACTCAGCTTCAGTACTATTTCTTGTAGTAGTAGCCAATGTCAAAGAAATCCAACACAAGTACAAGTTATACTTTCAGTACTTTACCATTTGTTAGGCTACATTGTGGCACTGTTCTAGTGTACTGTCACCTGCTATATTCTCTATTGTACCGTTGTAATGCTACAGTAAGGACAAACCAGGTTTCATTTTCTTTTTTTCCATAGGCATGCAACTGCCACTGTTTCACACCACTAGTACCACCGCAATGAGGAGGACATTTCATCTGCCCAGGATTGCCAACCTTAATCGCCATTTCCCGTGGAGCCAGCCCTGGGCCTAGCCCTACTTTCAAACACAAATTACAGGTAAGATAAGCGTTTGGTTGGAGGTAGAATAATGGAGTATTAGGAGAGAGGAGAGATTGACGGTAGTACTACTAAAGTCCTAGGACTATTCAGGAAAACAAACTTACTGTTAAACCCCCACCCACCAGACTCAAAAGCAGTAAAAAACAGGTATGGTAAGATAAAGTTTCAGAAAGTATATTTTTGTAGCCCTAACAAAATAATCTCCCGCAAGACTCTCCCTAACCCCAACGATTGTCCTTCAAAAGTCCCAAAAACAACCCAACTCCCAATTCCCACCCCCCAAAAGTCTCTAAAAAAGGGGCAAGGGACACTACGGCAGGGTGCTGTTGACTTTAGCGGCCAGGGCATCATACTCCTTGCGGAGGGTGGCATGGTCGAAGCGGAGGCCCTCCAACAAGTTCTTATAGGTTAGGACCTCCTGCTCCAGGTAGGACACTCTGAGGCATAAGCGGCGCTGGCGTGCCTTGCAAATCCTGTGGGGGGCAGATGCTGTCTTTGCTGCTTGGCGGTGGCGGTTGGCTTTGGTAGCCCGGCTCCGTACCGCTGCAGCACTGCGCTGGCTGGCATCCCGTGGGGGCATGGAGGAGGATGCAGCTGTCCCAGTGGATGTTGTTGTTGTACCGGTAGACTGCGTGTCCTCCTCCTCCAGGGCCACCAGCCACCGATATTCGGCAACAGTGGCATCCATCTCCATTGCCGGGCCATTCGAGCCAGCTCCCTCCTTGATGGTATGTTTGATTTGGAAGGAGCAACTATATGAAGAAAGAAAGACATAGTCTGTAACCAATGCTCCTTAAGATTAACACAAAATGGATGAGCAGAAAGTTGTGTCACAGTACAAGTAGCAAATTGAAAGCACAGTACATAACTATTGAGGACAGTATCTATGTAACCTCCTACTACTTCATCCTTGCTCTAACATTAGTGGGAGTTTAAGGAACAAATTCTACGAGCACTATGGACTTCCATTACAGTCGACTATGACAGTACACCAGTCTTCTTCTTCTTCTTCTCTCTTGTTTAGGAAAATTGGTACGTTATCTTATGCAAGCCGGCATAATGCCAGCGCAGTGAACTTGCACCTGAGAAAAACAAACGCACACCATGATGAGTGAGACAGACTTGCATTACTGTACCGGTCCAGTACATGCAGGTGGTGAAGCTCTTACTTTTCTATTACCGGTGGCACTGAGAATACTCTGTTAAAAGGGCTACTGCTTAATTAATTTAGCTTTCACCCTACAGTGCAAATGAGTTCTAGAAATGGAAAATGAAGAAGCTAAATAATCTGATTATCTATCACTTCACATGGGATGTATTTGATGACATATGGGACGACTTTAGGTGCTTTGCTTATTATTGAGTGAACAATGATACACCCACACATGAATGACATACTACTACTAAACTAATGTTATTAAGAGAGGTAGGGAGTGTCCACCGTAATAACCGGATATATGCTGTGCTTGCAGTTGCAATACAAACTACTGCTACAATTCATGGTAGTATTTGGACAAAATTACAACTTCTTTTCCTTGCCTTTCCTACACTGGAACGGACGTGCGGGTGCGGTGTTACATGCTCTTCAAAGTAACACTTAGTTCATCCAGTGACCGTCTACTCTCTCTAGATACACATATGCTATCTAAGAGTCAGATAGTACCATGATCCAGGCATCCATCCATTTAAAGTATATGCACATATACAGTTTCTGTTTCACCTACCCAGGCTGTTCTCCTCCCAACCATCCTTGCTTCATCATTCACCCAGCCATGCACCATACCATATTCTTTCCTTCCCAGCCACCTCGAGGACCAATCAAACACATATCATTCTTCTTTGCCAGTCATCATTAAATTTCTCGTCCTTCCACACTTACTTACACCCTTCTTTCGCTTTTCGTTCATCCCATCCATCAAGTTCATCTCAGATCTGATTGGGATTCTTCTCGCCAAAAACTTCACAGCTAAGTCGAAGTACATTTAGAGGAGGCTACTACCTGGTTGATTTATAATACATCCGTGCAGAAATCACACTCTGCAGTCTTCAATCTCAATAAGTAAGGAATATATAGCTTACCTCTGCCCGCCACCACTGTGTTAACCCTCACAGGCATGTCTGGCACTTGCACCGCCTCATCCCCAGAGTTGTTCCCCTCGTCCAATACCACCACCTCCGCGCTGGCCCCGCCTCCAGATGTTCCACCTCCAAAGTACATTTAAGAATGTTAGAATACACCACTCACTACTATATAATATTTGGTCTAGGAGGAATAAAGAAATGTGAAAAAACAGAATACAATGTAATAATTTGTGACTTTCTACTCTAAAGTAAAAATGTCCCTTTTTCCAGGGAAGGCTGTTGTCTTGCTGCACTTTTTGGCACAACTGATGAATGCTTGCTTTTTATTTTTAACACACACCACTTTTTCTCCTAACAGACAGAAGCTTGACTTCTAAGAACACGAGCAGGATCAAGTTCAAACCAGGTGAGAGCTCGGCTCGACCACAAGAAATGAGTCCAATTAATCGTCAGCACTAAGCACTTTTCCATTTTCAGTTAAGCGTTTAGTTTTATGACAAACTTGATTTTAATAAATGTGTTTACTTTTAATAAAGCTTTTAAACTTAAATAGACTCTGTGGTTTTTGGTCCTCCAGACTAGAGTGGATGAGCTAAAGGTTTTGGAATTTTTGCAAGCATGAGTCCGTGCCTCGGACACTTCTTGACTCTGACTCCGTACTCTTGTCCTGCGTTGGATAATCTAATCATCATTGGGGATCAATCATCGGTGACTTTGGGAGCTAAATGACTCTGCCACACTATCTAGTCAGTAAGGAGATTGGGGTTTCAACTACAAAGTCTGTTATCACTGAGGTATGTGGAAAGTCTAACAGCACCTATTATAATTGATAAGCTAAGCTGTGGAGAAGTGTGGCTCACGGTGTAGAGCAGGCAGACCCGGAAGCTGAGGTCAGACCCGGGACCAGGGTTCAATTCCCGACGCGGCAGGGTCTTGAGCTCAAATGTCCACGGACTCGATAATTCTCGCTTCGGTGCCTGCTCTAATCATGGGTTCTCACTCTGCAACTCTGGGCATTAAGCTTGCTTAATCTCCACAACGGCCCCCCTGCGGCGGGATGCCTGGCTTTCACCTTGGGGATGCCCTGTAGGGGCTATCTCACAGGGAAAAGCCAGGACGGGTTCCCAAGGCAAGCGCCGGGAAACCTCCGGGTAGCTGTGCGCTCAATAAATGCAATAATAATAATAATAATAATAATAATAATAATAATAAGCAATGCATTATTTAGTGTCATAGTTCTGTTTGTGCAGATTTGTCCCTGCAACAGTAGTAGAATGGATTGTCCTGCTATCCAAACCAAAAGTAAAGTAGTATCTTATTCTTTCTTGGTGGTCATTCACCTTTTTTTTGTTGGCAATTGTTAAAGCATAAACATTTAGAAGACTTGAAAAGACATTATGGACAATCCCAGAGGACTGCACTCAGGGCATAGAGCTATTGCTGACTAGAATGGGAGTCCAATGGAATTGCCAAATGTGCAATCTTAGTTAGCTACACAGACAGACTAATAAGAATAATCTAGTAATACCACAGGGAGTCATAGTCGAGGCAGGATAAGAATTTAGATCCAGTCTACAAGAATATCAAAGACGATTTAGAAAAAATCTAATGAGGAACGCTAAGAAAAAATAAGTACTCTATATTAAAATTAAAACTTACTGGGGCCAGCAAAGGAGCCCTCGCCTGCCCGATCCTGGCCTACATCCTGAACAGCACCCTCCTCCTCCTCCTGTGTCCTCTTGCCCCTGGGGGGAGCTGATGTACAACATGAAAGAAAGAAAGACCAGAAAACATGGATGATATTTGTCAACCAAATCAAACATTTCAAAAGAACAATAACAAAATATTTTGGCGAAATAGCAAATAGACAACTATTCCACAGGATATATTGACCGATCTCATGTGGTCTACTACGTTATTAGTATTGCTTATTTGCGGACCGTCGAATTGGAAAGTTCTTATGTAACTCACTATACAAAGTACTAAAAAGGTTTGCCTAGGATTGGCAGGCAGCAGCACGCGAAGTGACAGACAAAGTCCATCGTGATTGCAGATCAGTGACAACACTAAAGTTTCCTACTACATTAACCAGTCATTAAAATACTCAAACTATCAATCCACCACCACTATTTCTTCTTATCGCCATGTGTACAAAGGAAGGACTGGACTTGAGTCTGTAGGGGCTGATTTAGAAGCCCCTTGCGGCTCTTTTGCTCCATTGTTGCGTGACTTTTGTGAAGCAGCGGCAGAACAAAAGAGGTGCAATGGTTCAGCGTATATTAACAACGTGACGCATATGGGAGATGCATCACGTTGTAAAGCCCTGCACCATCATGGGGCGTTCCGGCGCAAGGGAGGGCGTTCCTGCGCTGGAACGCATCCTAAAAGTGGCTGAGGGAAATCTACAAGATTTCAATCAGTCACTTTAAGGACAATGATGCGTGACTCAAACCCTGCACCTGCTTGGAGCAGACGTACGGCTTGACACAGCATTGGGGAGATAGGGCACCACAGAGCACAGATGCGTAACGCTTTGGTGACGTTTTGGGCCCATGGTGCGCCACATTGTAAATACGGCGCACCATGGGTGGTGGTGGCGTGGCGCACAATTAATGGCGCATCCCTGCTACTTTGCAGGGATGCGACGGTAATTAAAAATCTGAACCTTAGTGTCTAGCATTACGCAGTTCTTTAAACTACACTCATACATAATTTCACAGGCCAAAGAAATGAACACAAAATCGAAAACAAATAAGCATAGTAGCAACACTACTGAGAAGGAGAGCAGTGCACCTGAAATGCACAGAAGATTTTGAAATATAATTTACCTACAATGTAATGAGCATGATTATTGCTCTTGGTAAAAAAACAAACATTTGCAATATAATAACACACAGAGCAGGAGAAAACAGAGTAGTAAAGAAATAGCTACTACTACTCACCAAGCCCGGGGATCTCAAGGCCAAGCAGGTCGTGCAGATGGCGTTCACGGTCCAGGACATCCGTCCAGCGGTGGGTGGCCTGGTTGTAGGTGCGCCGGACCCGAGAGTGGTGGTACATGGCCCGCCACACCTTCTCCCACTGCTTCCGGCGCTCCCGGATCCCGTACCCGCTTCCGATCCTGCCGCCTGCCATGATGGTCCTGGGGAGGCGGAGCTGAACATAAAAAATTAGTGCGGCCACTTCCTCCGGGCTGAAAATCTCCTGGGGTGCGACTGTCTCCCCCCTCAAACGCCTGCACGGGAGCCGGGCACGGGTTGCGGGACCCTTCCCCTTCTCGGGATGCTTCCCGGCTCCCTTCACCATGGTCTGGGCAGAAAGGAAGCTAAATAATAAAGAAAATAGAATAGGGAAGAGAAGAAAAGAAAAGAGTTTAAAAAAGCAGTTTAAAATTAACCAAAAACACAAAAATATAGGGCTAGAAAAATAGAGGGATAGATAATAAGTAAAATAGATAAAAAAAACTTCAAACAAGCAAAGGATGGCAGAGATTTAGAGAGGATACAAAAAGCATGCCCAGAACCATAGCAATGAATGAGAAACAAGATGGCCGCGCCCGTTCACGACCGCGTGGGTAAGTTCGCGTGAGATTTTCCTTGCGATCACACGCAAAATTTTACTAGCGAGCTGCACACTTTGCGAGTTTACACATCGCGCCCGGAAACGGAAATACGTCATGCAAACAAGATGGCCGCGCCCGTGAACGACCGCAAGGGTAACTTTGCGCTATTGCGCTACAAGCGGCTCGCTAAAATGCACAAAACTTTGTGAACTAACACGCCGCAAAAAAACAAATTGCATATTCGCACGAATTCGCGGCTTCCGAATTCAATCTCACGCAAGTTCGCGCCCCGCGAATCCCGCAAAATTGCAGAAAAACGAGTTTTGCAAAACTGAAAGCAATCAGCAGGTGCAAACGTTCAAAAGTAGTAACCATTCCCTGTAGTGCTTCCTGACTGGGGCCCCTCCAGAGTTCAGTTGCTAGTTGCAACAATTGTATGACCCTGCTCTGACCCTCACAGCAGGCTCATAGAATAGCTACAAGTAGGCCACAAAGGTCCTGGAAAAAAAATTGCACTGCAACATTAAGCAAATTACAGATAAGGAAGCAGGTGCCAGACTGGAATTTTAAAACAGTGACACATTAATAAACCAACCCCAAATTAATTCATGTCAGTTGAAGCAGGGCAGGTGTGCTTGCTTTTCCCCCCCATAATCTAAAGTGATGATGAACCAGAGGGTGGCATTGATGTACCAGAGGGTGGTATGGGTGAAACAGAGGGTGGCAGTGGTGAAACAGAGGGTGCTGGGAACCTGTTATGATGAACCAGACGTAGAAACAACATAGTCGCGACCGTTGGGAGCCGACAAGTTCGCAATTGCGAACTGGTACAAAACACTCGCGAACTGGCAGAATCCCTTGCGAACCCCCCCAAAAAAAATCCGCTAATTCGCGAGAATTTGCGGATTTTGCGGATTGCGAGTTCGCAAACACGCAAATTCGCAAACGCCAGATTCGCAAAATTCGCCCATGCTTACTTAGTAGTTATAAAAAAATAGGGCTGCCTTGAATTGGAGGATGCGTTAAAAATTAAGGGAGTCACCTCAGCAAATTGTAAAGGAAGGTCACTATTTTATAAGGAATGCACTTCTCTGTGAATATTAGCTAAGTGAAAGAGAGTGAAGGGGATACTTTGCCTACCGGATTTGCTGCACTGCGTGGAGGCTCCCTCATTTTTGCTGCTTGTCACCTCTGGGATTCCGTGTACCGGGAAGACTTCACAACTTGCCGGACCCGCTGCGCTGATCCCGCTACGCCTGTAGAGCCTGTGGGGCGTCGAGAGGGGTGCTGTACATCTTTGATCCCCTTCACATACCGGCAGGGCTGCGAGCAGGCTAGCAGGGTCTCCATTGCCCAGGAGTCCCTGCGTGCTACACCTGTGGCCGCTCTCCCTGCCGGCCACGCCCCCTGACTGTTGGTAAAAGGTGCTCTGTTCCTACCATCCAGCGGGATACTTTGCCTACCGGATTTGCTGCACTGCGTGGAGGCTCCCTCATTTTTGCTGCTTGTCACCTCTGGGATTCCGTGTACCGGGATGACTTCACAACTTGCCGGACCCGCTGCGCAGGTCCCGCTACACCTGTAGAGCCTGTGGGGCGACGAGAGGGGTGCTGTACATCTTTGATCCCCTTCACATACCGGCAGGGCTGCGAGCAGGCTAGCAGGGACTCCATTGCCCAGGAGTCCCTGCGTGCTACACCTGTGGCCGCTCACCCTGCCGGCCACGCTCCCTGACTGTTGGTAAAAGGTGCTCTGTTCCTACCATCCAGCGGGATACTTTGCCTACCGGATTTGCTGCACTGCGTGGAGGCTCCCTCATTTTTGCTGCTTGTCACCTCTGGGATTCCGTGTACCGGGAAGACTTCACAACTTGCCGGACCAGCTGCGAGGGTCCCGCTATGCCTGTAGAGCCTGTGGGGTGTCGAGAGGGGTGCTGTACATCTTTGATCCCCTTCACATACCGGCAGGGCTGCGAGCAGGCTAGCAGGGACTCCATTGCCCAGGAGTCCCTGCGTGCTACACCTGTGGCCGCTCTCCCTGCCGGCCACGCCCCCTGACTGTTGGTAAAAGGTGCTCTGTTCCTACCATCCAGCGGGATACTTTGCCTACCGGATTTGCTGCACTGCGTGGAGGCTCCCTCATTTTTGCTGCTTGTCACCTCTGGGATTTTGTGTACCGGGAAGACTTCACAACTTGCCGGACCCGCTGCGCAGGTCCCGCTACGCCTGTAGAGCCTGTGGGGCGTCGAGAGGGGTGCTGTACATCTTTGATCCCCTTCACATACCAGCAGGGCTGCGAGCAGGCTAGCAGGGACTCGATTGCCCAGGAGTCTCCCTGTGTGCTACACCTGTGGCTGCTCTCCCTGCCGGCCACGCCCCCGCCCTGTCCTAGCCCTACTTTACAGGATAGAGTAAACGCTGCGCGGGAGCACGCGGGAGCGCCCGGGGCGAAGACCAGGCAAAGAGCGGGCCGTTTGAGGCCGTTCGAGTATGGCAGAGTCCGGCCCGGGCCCACCCTCCCTGGCCGTTTTGAAGTACTTAAGGTAGGCGGTCTACCTTACCTTACAATCTCTTGCTACTTTGTACTGCGGGGACGGACTAAAGTAATATTGTTGTTTTGTATACAACCTATATCCCACCATGCCTTTAAGGTCAGGTAAAGAACGCACAGTCCAAATCCAAACCACCAAGGGAGTCGTATCAGGCCCACTAGACGCTTTCATCACACGGGCCACGGCGATATTGGAGAAGGAAATTGCAATGGTGGAAAAAAGACTCTCGCTTGACCTTATTAGCGGAAAGCGCTCATCGCTGGGTGGACTAGCCACCACCACCAGCCCCGTAACACATGCTGCTTTCAATTGTGTACAATCTATTAGCACGGATGCTATTGTTCATCTAGATAGCGTGGGGGAGAGCCCAACTGTTCGTATTCTGGAGGAAGATGCGTACAGCATAGATGACTCACAAGCTAGCCAGGGGGATGAGTCACAGGCTAGCGTGGGACCCGAACCTAGTCAGATATCTGGCTATTTACCCCTTAACGTCTCTAACACCGTTGTTACCACAGATCCCCAAGTACAGACATCACTTCTAGAAAGAGAAAACAAGACTCAAGACTCTCGGGGGGGAGAGAACGTAAGATCCCAAAAACAAAAGATACTACAGACAAAGGGAGCCAGGGCCCTGAGCATCCTTTAGACACCTAAATTCCCTCTGTATTTCCCAATGTGCTGAGCCCCTCCCTTACCACCTTGGGCTCCTCGAACCCCTGCCCTATGTGCCTTAACAGCGATGAAACCTTGTTAGTAAAAATGGAGGCCATGTTTAAAACACTACTACTACCCGTCCTGGAACGGACCAGGTTAATGACCTCGAAAATAGACAGCATGGAGGCTGTAGTGAACTCAAATCAGGCCATGTTACAAAAATTAACCGGCACCCCTCCAATAGGAGTTATTAAAACACAAATGGCCCCGAAGACCTCAGGCACAAATAATATCCCTATTAGCAAGGCTGCCCATAACATAACATCAGGGTTAGACACCAATATGACCATAGGGGGGGGGAAGCCAAAAGCTACATCCCCTAAGTCATCTGCGAGTACCCTAACACAGGCATCTAAGATGAAGGTCACTGAAAAACACAATTCTCGTAGGCCCCAAAGTACTAGGCCACCCCCACAAGTAAAATCCAATCCTGCCCCCCCCGTCTCCCACCACACGGAGATATAGTTGGCCAGCGCAGTAACACCAACCAAAGGGCGGAGAGGCATAGTAGGTTTACCACCCCACGCGCTGATCTACCGGTGGAGGCAACACGCCACACAATAGTTTTAACAGGTGTTGCTCCATTAAAACCTGGTAGTAAGGAGTCGTATGGGGACCTCCGCAATAAAGTGATCTTCTGGTTAAATAAAAAACGACCTTTACCCCCCTCCTCACCTACTGAAATACTATTTGTAAGGAGAGTGGACTGGGTGGGCCATGGTACTAAGGATCTGGAGGGAGATTGCATTTTAATCTCGTTTAAGGACCCATGGGTGGTAGATACTATTCGAAGAGAAGCTAGGTTTGCTAGACAGGGGGATGTCCAAACACTGGGCCTATCGTATTTCTATCCCCATAGGCAAAGACCCATTCAATCATATTGCAACTTTGGTCAACCCCCAGCTACAAGATATCCCTTGGAAATAACACCTCTTGCCCACCAACGCCCATTTCTCTTCAACCACTTTGGTCCCCTTTCCGACCTTGAGGCTATAGATTGACATCATATAACATCCTGTGAGACTCCCCCTGTTGAAGTAGTTGGTCACGAGCCGACAAGGTGGAATGGGGGGACCCCGCATCCAATTGATAATCTAGATGCAGTTATGGGAGGCCTAGCCACAAGGGAGACTACTTTACCAGCATCCAAAGACGATTCAGAGGCTATGATGAGTGGGGATTCTATGGATAACCTTAGGTTCATGGAGACCAGGAGGGTTAGAGGGAGCAACCAGGTACCTTCTGCAGTTTCAGCCCTGCCACCCCCCCCTGCGGTCTCTGTCCTAGATAATCTGAAAATATTATCCTGGAATATCGCAGGGATTAAGGCCCGTATGCTCTCTGAAGATTGGATGGAGTTTGTGGACAAATTTGACATCATCCTACTCCAAGAAACTTGGGCACCCGAACCAGTCTTCAGATTGGGCTATGTTAATTTCTTTAAACCTGCGAATAGAGGGGGTAAAGACGTGCTTCAGGTGGCTTATTAATATGGGTAAAGCAGTCATTGGGACTTCATCCAATAGAGTTACCTGTTCAGACCCCGGATCTCCTTATAATTAAGTTGAGCAAGGCCAGCCAACGGGATCTGATTATGTTCAACATATACGCCAGAGGCATGCCTGGTGGCCGCAGTCCCCAGTTGTTGAATGTCTTAGACCACAAGCTTGCTGAAATGGGTAGTGGGAATGTTACCCTCTTAGCAGGAGACTTAAATTGCACCATTGAGCCATTGTATGACATAGGGGTTCGGCCGAGGACGCCGCTTGGGACATTCCTGATTTGATGGTCAATAAAACGGTTAAAGCGACCGAGGCGGCAGTGAACTGGATGGCTCTTTGCCTAAACAGGGGACTCCGGGCTTGCAATGGCCGCACAAGATCGGATAAAGGAGCCAACTGTACCTTTGACAACGGTCTAAGGCGGAGCCGTATTGACTATGTTCTGTTAAAACTGGAATATTGGCCCCTACTAGTGGACATGGAAGCAATACCGCGCCCAGAAAGTGACCATAACCCCCTGTCGCTCCTATTGAAACTGCCAGGTATAAAGAGTCTGGTGGAGCCTACTATTTCACAGACAGGGGATGTTTTGATAACTAACGATAGGAGGAGGCTGAAATGGTCCAGGGTTGTGGAGGACGAATCCTTATGGGTCAATGTTAATACAGTGGTTAAAAATGTGTGTAATGAAATGTTAAAAATTGACCTGTTGGGGGGAAGTCCGGAATTGGCAAATAATGTTATTAATCTCCACATTAGTTGTTTCGACCATTTAAAATCCCTACCCTCTCTCCCCTGTCGGAGTGCTCCCACCTAAGCCAACTCCCGCCACCAGAAATGGTATAACAAAAAATGCAGGGAGGCCCATACAGATCTTATTAAAATCATAAAATCTCGTGACATGGGCGCAGTCAAAGCAGCTAGGTTGCGTTACAGAAAAACCGAGTGGGAAGCTAAACGGGAGTGGGAGGACAGGTTCTGGTTGGATCTTTTGGATGCCTCCACTTCGAACAATCCGAAAAAGTTCTGGGATTTAGTCAAGTGGGGGAAGGATCCTGACTCGTGTACCCCGGCAAATCATGTACCTCCAGAAGAGTGGGTAACCTTTTATTCTGCCCAATTCAGAGTTGAAAATCCTAAACCCCTACCAATCTTGGGAAAGGCACCCCCGTTACACACTCACGGGGAGAAACTTATTTTTTCAGAACCAGAGGCCGAGCTTGCTCTAGGCTTGGCCCTGCGGGGGAAAGCTCCTGGTATGGATCTTATCCCAGCGGACCTGTTTAAATCAAACCCAGCCTTGTGGCTTCCCTATATAACCATGATTGCTAACTCATTAGCTAAAGGAGCCAGTATCCCAAAATCATGGAAGGGAGCCGAGACAATTCCAATATTTAAAAAAGGCGACAGGTCCAATCCAGGGAACTACCGCCCGATCAGTCTCATTGACTCCATACAAAAATTAATCGCAAGTATGGTCTTGGGACGGGTTCAGGGCTGGATTGAATCTGAAGACATATTATCTCCCATGCAGGCGGGCTTCAGATCAGGTATAAGTACCATCGACCAGGTGTTCAGACTCTGTCTGATCTACTGGAAAGTGGTCTTGCTCGGTGGCGGTACCATCTTCGCAGCATTCATTGATCTGAAGTCGGCCTTCGATCTAGTGCCAAGGGACAAACTGTGGGGAGTTATGAGAAACTTGGGTTTACCATCAGAACTACTCGACCTCATAATTAAACTCCATGAGGATAATTATGCAAGGGTGAGGTGGGGAGGCCAGGGGCAAGTGACGGAAACATTTCCCGTAACTAGAGGTGTCCGTCAGGGGTGCGTCCTGGCACCAACACTCTTTCTCCTGTTCATTGACCAAGTGGTGAATTTTTTTTCGGATACCCCCACTGATGCCCCAATGCTGGCTGGGACAAGATTCCCATTGCTCATCTTCGCCGATGACACCCTACTCCTCTCCAGAACACGCAGCGGTCTACAGCGGGCGCTGGACCGCTTTGAGGAGTTCTGTGCCATTAACAATCTTGCGGTGAATGTGGGCAAGACAAAGTTTATGGTTTTCTCGAGAAACCATCCTGTCCGGAGCACCGTGAGTTTGAGTGGAGTCAACCTTGAGCAAGTTGAGACCATGACTTACCTCGGGGTTACCTTAGTCAGCCGCTTGAGATGGAAAGATCAAGTTGGCGTACAACATCTTAAGTTAGCACGGCTAACTGGCTGTCTAATAAAGGAGCAAAAGAGATCCATCACTAAGCGGGTCCCCCCAGCTCTCAAGATCTATGACGCCAAAATCATCACTGCAATCTTATATGGCGCAGATCTTTGGGGCTATATGGACCTCTTAAATCTCTTTAAAGCCCAATGCAAGTTTCTACGGAACCTGGTAGGTCTACCACAGTCGTCTCCATCTATTCCACTCTGCTTGGATCTGGGGTGCCTTCCGATCAATGAGATGGCCAGATTCAGATTGGGGCCCTGTGGAGGCGAATATGGACCTCCCCTGACCTGTCTCTATTTGCGAAAGAACTAACAGAAGTCAGGTCAATAGGTGGCTCTGGAAAAATCCCATGGCTCCAAGCTGTAAAAAACATCCTGGTAGATATGGGTCTAGAACAACTCTGGACAGCTCCCTCCACTAATGCCTTTCCCTCCAAACAAGAGTTTAAAGCATTGTACTGGGCATCCCTTCGTCAAAATCGAGTTTCGATCTCCAGCCTTACGAGCCTCACGGGCAGGTTCCTTACTTTTAAGTTAGACCTGTCCCGTGAGCCCTACGGGGATGTTATTAATAAACCGCTGGACAAGAAACTCTACCACCAGTTTAGGGTAGGTGCTTTGCCATTGAACACCTTTGTAAATAAATGGACCACTGGTGTATCAGGTCTCTGTAAAGGCTGCTCGGGGCAGAAGGAATCAGAGGGCCATTTTCTTTTTGCCTGCCCTAGCTACTTGGCGCCGCGAAACAAATTGTTAAAACCACTGTTTCAGCGTCTACCATTTAGAAAATCTGCAGAGGCCATTTGGGCGCTAAAGACTATCACCTCTGAGGTCTTCGTAGTGAGCCTAGCCAAATATCTGGGGTGGGCCTGGATCATCAGGTCAAAACATATGCCATAGTTGTTAGAGCCTGCCAATACTGCCTCATAAGGTGGCATACCCTGTCTACTGCATAAACATACGATTGCACTGATCGCACTTCTTGCACTTTATGTATGAAATGGTGCCCCACTGATTGTCATGGTTTCCTATGTAATTGTTAACCTTTATGTTTTTATCAGGTTTCTTACTTAAGATGTTTAATACTCTTTTTAAATTTCCTGATGACCAACTTATCTAAGGTTTATTATCGTATGGTTTATTTGGCTTGTTTCACTTGTATGTAGTCCTTGTTTACTAATGTATTGTATTCTTTTCCTTGTAAAAAGTTTTTTTAAGTCATAGCTTTTATAAATGTACTATAAATGTGTCTTTTATGATTTATTCAATCGAAATAAAGACTTGAAACCTGAACCTGAAAGAGATATGTTTGCGAACAGATGG
Source organism: Lissotriton vulgaris (assembly GCF_964263255.1). Lineage (NCBI taxonomy): Eukaryota > Metazoa > Chordata > Amphibia > Caudata > Salamandridae > Lissotriton > Lissotriton vulgaris. The sequence goes on along the minus strand of NW_028247325.1, from coordinate 73,124 downwards.
TAGTGTAACTTGTTTTTGTGACAATAAGGCTGTTGTTCATGTCTTGTGATTCAAGGCCGGAATTCGCGGCCAGATGGAAACATCAAGGTTCCCATGCGGGGGTAGATAAAATATATTCTTACAGGGAAGCATATGCAGAGTGACTATTACCGCGTAAGTTTTGCCGTTTAAAAAGTCATAGTAATTTTCATTACATGAAAAAAAAATAACCACTGTTGAAGTATAAGGAAAAAGTCAGCATTATAGCAGGTACTGGTGTATCTTTGAAAAGACATGCAACATTACAGCGCTTCTAGTTACATAAGTCATGTGATTGAAAGTGCCTGCATATGAACGCCTAATTACATGTTAGAGTACACTCATTTCTATAAAGATTTAGGGGCACATTTATTTATTTATTTATTATTTTTATTTATTTTTTGAGTTTTCTATAGCGCGAACTTGAACCGATTAGGTTATCAGAGCGCTTTACATAGCACCAGTTCCGTTACATGTTATCACAGCAGTTTACATAGGATCAGTTACGTTGCACATTTCAGGATCTTGAACCGATTAGGTTATCAGTGCGCTTTACATAAGACAGCATTCGATGTCCAGTGCCCTCCTCCGCCGTGTAGCGGGGGACCTCTTCCAACCCTCCGAAGTCGTCGAGCTGTCGGGACTAGGCTCCTGGAATGTCAGCTGCCCCTTTACAAGGCACTTTACATAGAATCAGTTACGTTACACATTTCAGGAACACATTTCTTTTTGCTCTAGTGAGTAGGGTTATCTCTTCACACGGGGGAAGGGGAACACCTGGCTATATACCAACAGTTCCACAGGCGATTAGTCGTTAAAGCTATAGTTCTAAACACAGGGAGGGGATACACATGGATACAATCTAATAATCACATAGGATACTAGTCGTTAGAGTTGTCTTCTATCCTGACAGGAGGGATGTGACTGGAAACACTCTAAGGGTAATATATAGGGGTGGTAGAGAGTACAAAGGACCACTGCAAACACTACACTAGTACCAGCATAGAGGAGGGGTGGGTGGGATGCAAGGGTCTGGAGGGAAGGGCTAGAGTCCAGCGAAAACTGTCCGAACAAACAGCAGCATTCACAGCATAGATGAAGGGTGGGTAGGATGCAGGGTATGGAGGGAGGGTCTAGTCCACGAGAAAAGTCCTCCAGAGTCCACCAGGGCACTATCCTCTGCGTTCGTGTTCGTGTTCCCGGAGCCTGTGTCTGCCGGTCAGAGAAAGCGTGTCTCCCAGGGCGCCATCTTAAAGTCAGGCACCGGCTACACAGCGTGGTCAGCAAGGGGGAAGGGGGGGGCAAGAGTCTCGGCGGGCGACAACGGGTGGCAGCGGGGGCCTACATACCGCTCAGGTGATCAGCGCCTGTCCGACTCGCCCCCGGTCTCCGCTCTCCTCCCTGCCGTTCTTCAGCTGGCAGCGGGCGTCCGCCATGTTGGGTCCCTGGCAGGGACCGATAGCAGCCAGCCAGCGCCGCTCCACAGACACCAGCAACGAGGTGGCAGCGGGGGACGCGGCAGGAGCCCCACACACGGCTCGGGTGCACAGCGCCCATCCGACTCGCCCCCGGTCTCCGCTCCTCCTCCCCGCTGCTCTACAGCCCGAGCTGGCAACGGGCGGCCGCCATGTTGGGTCCTCGGCGGGGATCAGGAGCACTCAGCAATCGCCGCTCCACCGGCACCAGCAGCGATCTGGGTAGCCCTGCAGGTGCCCCACACCCTCCGCCACACTTATGAAGCGTGTGTGCTAAGTCTTATATAAAAATACTTATTTTTATAATACTACTGTGTCGTGTCCATTTGTAGTGTATTCACTTTATTACTGTACGTGGTCATATTTGCTTAACACACAGCCTCTGAGATAAGCCTGTTCTGCTCTGCCAAGCTACCAAGGGGGTGAGCAGGGGTTATCGAAGGGTGTGATCCCCTTGCCCTGACTGGAAAAGGAGTGTCCCTATTTGTCAGAAGTGTATACCTCTGCCAACTAGAGACAGCCGGTTCTAACATTGGTGGGTCAGCGGTGAGGATTTGGACCTTGCATTTATGACCCATGTACAGTGATTAGTGTGCGCTACGTAGTGAAAGCAGACCATAACGCAGTCACAATCTAATTCGGAAGGATCCTATTTTTGTTCTCCGCTTTCCTGAAACTTGATTTTCTGAACACTGCCAGTTTCATCATGAGTGACAACGGAGTCACTGCCCCTGCTATCGTTGTTGTTGAAGAGTTCGAGAGGAGTAAGCTAAAGAGATACAAGAAAGATGAGCTGAAACACTTTTGCAACCAGTTTGAAGTTCCTACCACCGGCCTCTCGAGAAAAGATGATTTTTATAAAGCATTACAGGCCTGGTGGGAGTCCAGAAATCCCTCTGATGTGGTGGTGGTGCCCACAGAGGAAGGGGATGAGGAGGTGCCAGTGAATGGACCTGTGCCCTCTCCCGGAAGCAGTGTTTCCTCCAAAGGTCTTTCCCCTGAAGAAAGAGAAGAAAGGGCGAAAGAGCGAGCTTACAACATGGAGATGGCAAGGCTAAAGATAAATGGGCAGTTGGAGTTAGAAAATGCAAGAGGTGGGAGAGAAGCTGATTTGGAGATCAAAAAGTTAGAGTTTGAACGAGAGAAGTTAGCTTTGGAGCGTGAAGCCAGGTTGAGGGAACTGGATATCCAAGCTAAAAAGTTAGAGTTGAATCCCTCTGGTGGCAGCATTCCATCCGAGCCTGCAGAAAGTAAGTTTTACTTCCCGAAAGATGTGATCAAAGATTACAATAAGAATGAAGATATTGGTCAATGGTTTAAAGCATATGAGTTAGCATTGTTGGCCCACCAGGTCCCTGAGAAGAATTGGGGAGCGGGGTTGTGGGGTCGCTTTGTGAATGAGGGAAGAGATACCCTGTTAGACATGCCTGTTGCAGATAGGATGTCATATGCTCATATGAAAGATGCTTTGATGTTGCGATATGGTTTAACCCCCGAGCAGTACAGACAAGCTTTTAGAGAATGTAAGAAGTTGCCTGGTACGACGTGGGTTGAATATGTGTCTTATTTTTGCAGAGCCATGGATGGTTGGGTAAAGGGCAGCAAAGTGGAAAGTTATGAAGCTCTTTATGATTTGTTTGCGTGGGAGCACTTGTCTAATAACTGTTTTCCAGAGCTGCGCCAGCACCTGATTGATAGCAAGATATCTAACCCTAGAAAACTTGCTGAGGAGGCGGACCGCTGGGTCAGTACCAGGGTCCACAAGGGTCCAGTGGGAGACTCAGCCAAAGGTGGGCAGGGTCCCCAGCAGAAGAGTGGGGGGGACAAGGGTAAACAGAAGGAGTCTCAGAAAGGGCCCCAAAGTAATCCCCAAGGGAACCAAGGGAAAGGTTCCCAGCCTCCCCCTGAGAAGAAGCCAGGGGCCCCGACGGGTAAACCTGTTCATAGGGGCCCCCTAACCTGCTACGGTTGTGGGCAGGTGGGACACCGGTTTTATGACCCCCAGTGTCCCAAGAAGGATTCGAATGCACCGCCGCGTGCACCCCCTCGTCAGTTGGCAAGTGTAGCCTTGGGAGGGGAGGAGATGGTTGTCCATGGTGGGAGGGGTCCCGCAGAAATGTCCCTGGTCTCGCTAGGAGACATGCAAATGGTCCCTCCACCCCCTCTGCCTAGTAACACTAGTAAATATAGGCAGTGGGTGACCATTAATGGCCATAGAGTGGAAGCTCTCAGAGACACCGGAGCGAGTGTGACAGCTGTCAAGTGTCACTTGGTGTCCAGAGAGCAGGTGGTTCCCCACGCATTCTACCCCGTGATAGCTGCCGACAACTCCCAGAAAGAGTGTGAGGTAGCTCAGGTTTCCTTTGAATGGGGGGGAGTTTCAGGTACTCTTCAGGTTGCTGTGAGGCCCGCCATGCCTGTCGACTGTCTCCTGGGCAATGATTTGGAAGACTCCCCTTGGGCTAAGGTGGAGCGAGCGGCGCACTTGAAAATGTTGGGTGTACCATAGTGGGTGTGTGCAACCACTCGATCCATGACAGCAAGTAAGGGTGTTGATGGGGTCCCGGAGCCTGAAAGTACGGCCCAGGACCCAGCTGTGAAGAGAAGAGGCAGGAGGCGCGGGGAACCGGCCCCCGTTGTTCCCGTGGTCCAGGAGGAGGTAGACCCTGAGGGGGATGCCCTGGAGCCCACAGGGGAACAAATTGCCGAACTGGGAGATCTGCCCGAGCTGACCCACTGGCAGCAGGATGGTGGTCCCTCCAGGGAGGAATTCTGTGCGGAACAGAAGGAGTGCCCTTCTCTTGTGGGCATGAGGCAGCAGGCCTCAGCCCAATCCTCAGGTGATCAGTCAGGGTCACATTTTGTGTACTGGGAGAACGACCTCCTGTATAGCGAGCCTAAGGCTGCTGAGCCTGGGTCAGCCCGTGTGCTGGTGGTACCCCAGCGCTTCAGAGCCTTCCTACTGGGTTTGGCTCATGACGTACCGTTAGCTGGACATCTGGGGCAGGACAAGACCTATGACAGGCTTGTCACCCATTTTTATTGGCCTCAGATGCGTAGGGATGTAAACATCCATTGCAAGACTTGTCGCACTTGCCAGGCAAGTGGGAAAAGGGGAAGGAAGCAGAAGGCTCCCCTCCAACCTTTTCCAGTGGTCAGCACCCCCTTTGACCGGGTGGGTATTGACATCGTTGGGCCCCTGGACCCCAAGACAGCCCTAGGCAACAGGTTCATCCTGGTCTTGGTGGACCATGCCACAAGCTACCCGGAAGCCATCCCTCTCAGGACAGTGACGGCCCCCGTGGTGGGACGGGCACTGATGGGTGTTTTCTCCCGGATGGGGTTCCCCAGAGAGGTGGTGTCCGACCGAGGCACCAACTTCATTTCGAACTACATGAAGTCTCTGTGGAAGGGGTGTGGGGTAACCTACAAGTTCACCACTCCTTACCACCCTCAAGGAAATGGGCTGGTTGAAAGATTCAACCGGACCCTGAAAGGCATGATCATGGGTCTTGAAGAACCAATGAGGCGGAAATGGGACGTCCTCTTGCCATGCCTGTTGTTTGCTTACCGTGAGGTGCCGCAGAAGGCTCTAGGGTTCAGCCCCTTTGAGCTCTTATACGGTCACCCGGTAAGAGGACCTTTGAGTCTGGTCAAGGAAGGCTGGGAGCAATCTCCCAGGAAACCTCCCCAGGATGTATACAGCTACATGCTGGCCTTTCGGAACCAGACTCGGCGCTTCAGAGAACTTGCTCAGGCAAATCTGGAGGCCAGCCAGGAGGAGATGAAGCGATGGTACGACCGGAATGCCACTTTGGTAGAGCTTCAACCTGGTCAGGAAGTGTGGGTCATGTCCCCTGTGGAACCTTGTGCGCTCAAGGACAGGTGGACTGGACCGTTTAAGGTTGTGGAGAAGAAGAGCGATGTCACCTACCTGGTGGACTTGAAATCTCCCAGGAACCCCTTGCGGGTCCTGCATGTCAACCGTTTGAAGCCCCACTTAGAAAGGTCCGAAGTGGGCATGCTCCTAGCTACAGATGATGGAACGGAGGAGGAGAGTGAGCCTCTTCCTGACCTCCTGTATGCTAAAGAGCAAGACGGGTCAGTGGATGGTGTGGTCCTCTCTGACACACTGACCCTTGAGCAGAAACAGGATTGTCGCCACCTGTTGGGACAATTCCCGGATCTGTTTTCCTTGGTTCCGGGTGTCACGCATTGGTGTGTCCATGACGTTGACACCGGAGACAGCCCTCCTGTGAAGCACAAGGCTTACAGGGTGACTGACAAGGTCCGAGCATACATTAAGGAGGAGGTCTCCAAAATGTTCGCGTTAGTGGTGATTGAGTCCTCTAGCAGTCCTTGGGCCAGCCCAGTGGTCTTGGTCCCGAAGGCTGCAGCGCCTGGTGCTTCACCAGAACTCCGGTTCTGCGTGGACTACCGAGGGCTCAATTCAGTCACGAAGACTGACGCGCACCCCATCCCCAGAGCTGATGAGCTCATCGATCGGTTAGGGGCTGCCCGGTACCTTAGTACGTTTGACTTAACGTCTGGGTACTGGCAGATCGCCTTGACTGATGGGGCAAAGGAGAGGTCAGCATTCTCCACACCAGATGGGCTATACCAGTTCCGGGTGATGCCCTTTGGGATGAAGAATGCCCCTGCCACCTTCCAGAGGTTGGTCAACCAGGTCTTGGCTGGACTGGAGGATTTCAGTGCCGCCTACCTGGACGACATCGCAGTGTTCAGCGCCAGCTGGGAGGAACACTTGCGCCACCTCCAGGAAGTGTTGTTGGCCCTGCGCGGAGCAGGCCTCACAATCAAAGCCAGTAAGTGCCAGATTGGGCAGGGTTCTGTGGTGTACTTGGGGCACCAAGTAGGGAGCGGTAAGGTGGCCCCCCTGCAACCCAAGATTGATACCATCCTGGCTTGGGCCCCGCCCAAAACCCAGACACAGGTGAGAGCCTTCTTAGGACTCACGGGTTATTACAGGAGGTTTGTCAAGGATTACGGCAACATTGTGCACCCCTTGACTTCGCTGACTTCCAGGAAGCAGCCACGAAACGTGATCTGGACTGATGCCTGTCAAACGGCCTTTGACACCCTGAAAACTGCAATGTGCACAGCACCTATACTCCAGGCACCCGACTTTTCAAAAGAATTCATTGTTCAGACGGACGCTTCAGAGCATGGCGTGGGGGCTGTTCTAGCTCAGGTGAATGAAGAGGGCCGAGACTTGCCTGTAGCCTTCATCAGTAGGAGGTTACTTCCCAGGGAAACGAGGTGGAGTGCGATAGAGAGAGAAGCATTTGCTGTGGTCTGGGCGCTGAAGAAGCTAAGACCCTACCTGTTTGGGACTCACTTCCGGGTTCAGACAGACCACAGGCCCCTCAGATGGTTGATGCAAATGAGGGGTGAGAATCCAAAACTGTTGAGGTGGTCCATTGCTCTACAGGGGATGGACTTTACGGTGGAACACCGCCCTGGTACAGATCACGCCAATGCTGATGGTCTGTCCAGATTTTTCCGCCTTAGTGCTGAGGACTCCCTAGGTCAAGGGTAGTTCTCCCCACATTTCAGCTGGAGGGGACACGTGTTAGACCTGACATCATTGGCTTGAGTCTCTCCTCCATTTTTCTGTTTGCCTCTACTGTTTTACGATGTTTTGCTGGTATATGCTTTGGGCGCCGTGTCACTGCTGATCAGTGCCATAGCGCAAGTGCTCCCTATGTTAAAATGATGTGTCTATTGTATCCATGTTTGGCTTATTTGGTTTACTGTCAGTCCCTAGTCGAGTGCACCAGGAGTGCCGGGGCTTGTAAATGCAAATACCGCTCGTGGGCTTGCAGCACGTGTTGTGCCACCCACAGGAGCGGCCTTGTAAAAGAATGTCTACGGGTCGGTCATTGCGAGACCCACGTACAGTCTTGTACTGTCACGCAGGCTGCGCAAGTATACCTACTTGCCAGCCCCCCAACCTTCCCTTAACTTCATGTTAGTCACCCCTATGGTAGGCCCGTGGGCAGGGTGCATTGTAAGGATAAGGAAGGACACGCCTGACCAAGTTGGCATGTCCTGATAGTGAAGTACCGCCATCTTCGTGCGTCACTATTGCAAGGTAGCCTGCTCTCCATTGCTTAGAATGGGCCGCCGGGATTATTAATGCTATGATCCTAGCTGGCTCGGAGAGTACGGTGCAATGTCGAGTTTGGTATCCCTGAATTCGGGGTTTAATTACGCATCCGTGGGTGTGGATGGTTTTTGGACTCTGGGTTCGAAAATAGTACTTTTAGAAAGTGTCTATTTTCTTGTCTAACCATATCTGGTCTCTGCTGGTCTTGCGTGTGTGTGACAGGAGCTGGGTGGCTCCAAGAGGTCTGGATGAGTCAGTGTGGGATGAGTGGGACATTTACGTTGAGAGTAGGGGGAGAGTAGCTGTTGATAGCCTGCCTTGCCTGATACAATGCTGGCTCCACCTCCTGCCAAGCGACTGATGGCTCTGTACCTGCCATGGACGATCCTAGCCCCACCTCCTGCCAGGAGGGCGATAGCTCTGCTCCTGCCAGTATCAATGCTGGCTCCATCTCCTGCGGGGCGTCTGAGGACCCGGCCCGGCTCAATGAATAGGCCAGGTGCCACTGCCTAGCTCCACCCACCACAGACCCAGGACGTTGGGAAATCCCCGGCATAGACAAAGGGATCAAAGACAAAAAGGGGTATAAGAGGAGGACCCCTGAACTAGGAAATCAGATCACTTCTGACAAGGAACCCTGTAAGCAAGGACAAGAAGCCTGCTGATCTAAAGGACTGCCTACCCCTTCTGCCAGTGTGCTGTTGTTGGGGGAATCCTGCAGTGCTTCTTTATTTTTGCCAAGGAACCAGGAGAGAGGAACTGTGTGTGTACTCTCACGCTTGCTAAGAAAATCTCCAAGGACTGGAAGAGTGCCAGTCTCCTGCTGAAGTCACAGGGCTAAAGGACTTCACCTGCTAAAAAGTGCTATCCGCTGGAAGTGTGAATCCAGCACCTCTGAAAGAACCAGCAACCACGACGATCGGACACTGGGCCCAACCGACGCCAGCAGCAACGCCAGTGAGTAGGAGTACGGCTCTAACTCCAGAGGACCTCGTGTCTGCCCCGCTGCTGATCGCATCAACCGTGTGCCCTTCGACGCCGTGAGCGCTGCTCACTCTGTGCAACTGCATCATCGACAACGCCTGCTGAGGCCTGATCGACACCGAGACGCGACGCCGGATTGCTCGACGCCGCTGATCATCGTGTGCTTCATTTTCCTAAGGTACTGTGTTGTTGGGGGTCCGTGTGACTCCAGGCCCGGCGCAGCGCTCCTCGCGGTCGACGCCGAACCTGTGGATTAACTTTGCCTCGACGTTGTGTAGCTCCCGTGTGAGTTACCCTGTTGCTAAGAACTGTGTTTCCAAGAAGAAGATTTGCTTGATACTAAAAGACTTTTGTGCTAAAGAAGAAACTACCTTTGAACTATCCTTTTTCCTTCCCGAACGTATTTATTCCGATTGTGTACAGTTTTGCCGTTATTTGGTCTTGTGCTAAGTCCTTTATAAAAATACTTATTTTTATAATACTACTGTGTCGTGTCCATTTGTAGTGTATTCACTTTATTACTGTACGTGGTCATAATTGCTTAACACACAGCCTCTGAGATAAGCCTGTTCTGCTCTGCCAAGCTACCAAGGGGGTGAGCAGGGGTTATCGAAGGGTGTGATCCCCTTGCCCTGACTGGAAAAGGAGTGTCCCTATTTGTCAGAAGGGTCCTCAGACGCCCCGCAGGAGATGGAGCCAGCATTGATACTGGCAGGAGCAGAGCTATCGCCCTCCTGGCAGGAGGTGGGGCTAGGATCGTCCATGGCAGGTACAGAGCCATCAGTCGCTTGGCAGGAGGTGGAGCCAGCATTGTATCAGGCAAGGCAGGCTATCAACAGCTACTCTCCCCCTACTCTCAACGTAAATGTCCCACTCATCCCACACTGACTCATCCAGACCTCTTGGAGCCACCCAGCTCCTGTCACACACACGCAAGACCAGCAGAGACCAGATATGGTTAGACAAGAAAATAGACACTTTCTAAAAGTACTATTTTCGAACCCAGAGTCCAAAAACCATCCACACCAACGGATGCGTAATTAAACCCCGAATTCAGGGATACCAAACTCGACATTGCACCGTACTCTCCGAGCCAGCTAGGATCATAGCATTAATAATCCCGGCGGCCCATTCTAAGCAATGGAGAGCAGGCTACCTTGCAATAGTGACGCACGAAGATGGCGGTACTTCACTATCAGGACATGCCAACTTGGTCAGGCGTGTCCTTCCTTATCCTTACAATGCACCCTGCCCACGGGCCTACCATAGGGGTGACTAACATGAAGTTAAGGGAAGGTTGGGGGGCTGGCAAGTAGGTATACTTGCGCAGCCTGCGTGACAGTACAAGACTGTACGTGGGTCTCGCAATGACCGACCCGTAGACATTCTTTTACAAGGCCGCTCCTGTGGGTGGCACAACACGTGCTGCAAGCCCACGAGCGGTATTTGCATTTACAAGCCCCGGCACTCCTGGTGCACTCGACTAGGGACTGACAGTAAACCAAATAAGCCAAACATGGATACAATAGACACATCATTTTAACATAGGGAGCACTTGCGCTATGGCACTGATCAGCAGTGACACGGCGCCCAAAGCATATACCAGCAAAACATCGTAAAACAGTAGAGGCAAACAGAAAAATGGAGGAGAGACTCAAGCCAATGATGTCAGGTCTAACAAATTGTAAATCTGCCCGACATTTTTTTGCCGTCTCAAAGGCATTTGTAAGTGAAAGGGAGCAACTAGTTTTATGACTGTAGGAGGTACTGAGCCGCTGGTATCTATTTATGTGAAGAAATTTATAGAATTTGAAGACTGAAAAAACGCGAAAGGTAGACTAATTAATTCGTGCATTAGCCATGTTGCAGTTGCGGCTTCAGATACTAAAAAGGGAAAAGTGTTTAGGCGTTGAATGTGGAACATTGAAAAAAAACGTGTATCATGAAAAGCAAACGTGGTTTGAAAATGAAATGTAAAGGTTTAAAGCAGGGGTCTCCAAACCGGTCCTGGAGGGCCAGATCCATGCCAGATTTTAAAAATTACTACATGTATTTCAATGGGGATATCCAAAAAATCTGGCATGGATCCGGCCCTCCAGGACCGGTTTGGAGACCCCTGGTTTAAAGAGAGAGGAGAAAATTAAGATAGTTTCAGGGCTTTAAGTTAGCCGGGTCTGTTCGAGTTTCAGCACAGGCAGTTTCTTAAAGGTAGGCTTGCTGTCTATTGGGCTGCACTTTTGAGGCCTGGCGTAGGCAGACTTTTTAGTTAACTCGTGCAGCTATTAATCTGTGTCAAAGGTATTAGTACTTAGCTGCTGTAGGTATGATGTTACGTGTTGTACCATACCTAGATGTAAAAATTTTGAGGGCAAAATTTACAGTGTGGTTTGTGGCCGAGAGCTGCAATGGTGGGTGAGAGTTCAGAGGAGAAAGTGTTGGGGCTAAAGGGAAACAAAGAGTTGTGAGTTAAGATTATGCAGAAGTTCCTGTAACAGATACGTTCTTGCACTAAGTTAGTGGAGTCAGTATACATATATCTGTGTTGCTGTTTTCGTTTTCTCAACATACTGTTTTTGTGCTGCTTACTTCATATATTTTAGTAAGTCTGGCTCGCCCTCTGTATCTCTGTCTACTGTGCAGTTTTTCTCCATGTTGCCTATCCTTTGATTTTTACCATTCCTGTCTCTCATACATTTTCTCTCTATGCAGTTGTTGTCCTCCCTCACATGGGCCTTTAATTATGAATGCCTTGCGCTGGTGGTGCGTCACTTTTAACATGGGAAAAAGTGACGTATCTGTGGCGCAAGGCTTTCATAAATGAGACGCTTTGTGTCCTATTCTTTTTGTTTCTCTTGGTCTCTCTGTCTTGGTTGTGCTTTTCACTATATTTACTCATTTCTGTGATTGTTTTATTTTCTGGCCTGAAAGCACTCTTACCTTCACTGACCCTTGTGATATCTCTCTCCTTCTCGTGCTCTTTTTGTATGTTTCTCTGTGTCTTGTTCTCAGTCTTCCTCCTACATTGTCTGTATGGTTGTGTATATCTCTTTTCCTCTTATTCACGCTTCTTCTCTCCATTTTTCTCTCTCTTCTGCTTTGTTTGTCCATCTCTGTGTTCCTTCTGCTCTCTCTTACCCTATTGTAGTGTTTGCCTGCTGTCCTCTCTGTCTCTGTACCTCCTGTCTTTTGTCTTCTTTGTTCTCTGTCTGTTATTTCTACTCTGTGACTCCGTCTACATGGTCATCTTCTTCTTTATTGTACCTTCCCTTTCTTTCTTGACTTTTCAGTGGTGGCATTATTTTTCTGTCTATCTGTTTGTGCTTTGAATGCTAGTCTGTCTCTGTATGTTCCTCTTCCTGCTACTGTCTCTCTCTTTCCTGTAGTCTGTATCTCTCCTGTCCTGTATCTATTTTCTACTCTATATTTGATATTTTATTTTATATTTAGTTATGTCATGTGTTCAATAAACAATTAGTGAACTTAGTTAGGCATTAGGATATCTAATGGTAGAGAATCTTAGGGAATTTATCTGTTAGGCTTGTTCTTTGCTACAATGGCTCTATGTTGTGTAATAAATATGTCTGTAATATGTTAATTAAATTTCATTATTTCTCTTTTCTATAGTGTTTGGTGCTGGACAGCATAACCTGCCTTCCACATCGCAGAATTTCAGAAATTATATTCTTTTTTTCAGGTGAGTTGGTATTTTTGAAAGGCAATTTTTTTGGGTGCACATTAAAATAATGAAGAAGATTTTTTTAAATATTTGCAAAGTTTCGGTTTGGACCATGATTTTATCTTCTATTTTTGCCATGTCTGTATCTGCTTGTACTAGATATGTATTTTGAGATATTTTTCCACTGACAGTTGATATTAACTTTTTATGGGCCTGGTGCATGTGTTCTTTTTGATGGAGTTCTGGTTTACGTATCATTTGACTATAATTCTTTGCGGTTTCCATGGAATCATTCTTGCTAAGTGTTCATTATTTTTGAAACTCATGCTGTATTATCTTCGGCAGTCTTTTTTCTTCATTTACAGAGGGGTGGTATGATATGGCTCTTGGTGTGATGGGCATCTTTCCTGCATATCTGTGACTGTACTATCTGTAGGCACTGTTTTACATATATTTGCAGAGCTTTATTATGATGTGGTTCTTCATGGTTAGCATGACATTTTGTATATGCTATGAAATTCACATGCTGAGTATGCTGTTGAAACATAAAAGCAACTGTCTCTGTTGGAAGTAGTAATCTGTTAAGTGAATGTTATGGTTTGTACAATGTGAGCCTCCCCTTCAGACTGTATATAGTTTGAATAGCACTTTGTAGTGGTGAACTCAGGAAATGGATCTCTAAAAATTAATTATAAAGTTTATCAATAGTTGTGATATCTAGAAAATCTAAAAACAAATTTTACAGTAAAATGTCTTTTTACAGCAGTAATTATTTAATGCAAAAAAAAGGAACAGTGTTAATGTCTAGGGTTATACTGTCAATTTGTTTTCAAAACAAGAGGAAGGTGCTATCTTAATATATGTAGTTAATGAGTTAGAAAGTATAAAAATATATGTAGTTTAAAAATTAGTAAAGGTACTTTTAAGTTATATATTTATGAAAAAGATATAATTTAGTCTTTATATATTTTTTAAAAGGATACAGGAGATTGAAATCTAAATAGAGATGGAGAAATATTCAGAAGAAAAGGAAATTCATTTTGAAATTATTAATGATCTGATGGAGGACCTATTAGAAGCAGTGTTTGAGGAGGAAATAAAAAATGAAAATGATGACTTTATGGACATTTCATTGGACACTGCTTACTTAGACATGATGGAAGGGGAAGAGGAGTGTTTGGAGGATGAGGACTATGAATTGGAAGAAGTACCTGATGATATTATGCTTCAAGTTCTTTTAGATTATGAACTTTTAAATGAATAAAATTATTTTTGATAGTAAAGCATTCTTGAAGACAGTTTTCTTGTCCTATTCGTCGTTGATCTGCTTTATGAGAGTGACAAGACATGTTCTCATGAAGTGTATAAGAGATTATAGTAAAAAAGATTAAAGCACTAGGATGACCGACAGTTCTTGAAAAACAGTGTACTGTTTGTATGCCCTTAAAAATAGAATTAGAAAATACGTCTATATTGTTAACACAGCTATGGACTGTCATAAATTTAGAAGCAACATTCACTACAGGATTTCCTACTCTTTTCAGAGACTGTTTCTTTGTCTTTATCATAAATGAATCTGTGGTTTTAATTTGTATGTTATATGCTAGTAGCCAACTATAATATTTGTTGTGTTTGTGTTTTACAGATTGTCATTTTCATCAGAAAGATAAATTAGTATGCCGACCAGAAGTGAAAAAAGAAAGCTCTATAAACGGACATACAATTTGAAGAGGAAAGAAATTCAAGAATTATCAAAACAACAAAGGATGGATAAAAAGAAGAGTGCTCCTGGTAAGAAAACCAAAGCTTTTTTAAGAAGATTATGTCAAAGGAAAACTATTAACAATAACGTTCAAAAGGAAAAACAGTTATCAGTATCTAGAAGGACAAATGGGACAAAACATAAAAATGTTTCTGAAATCAGCAGAGAGGAAAATATATACAGCAAAACACGTACGAATCAGTTTACGGAAATCAGGAAGCGTATGTTTTAAAACAGAGTAGTTTCGAATTTATTAAAAAAGGAGAATGTTTGTTAAAGAAGATCTGCTTTTTGTAAGAAGAAAGAACATATAGAGGTTGTTGTTCAGCGCGCTTTTGAGACAAAAAGAAAATTATTTATTTTAGTACTTAATAGAATTAATACACTATATAAGGCAATCCGAGTATTAAAAGCTAAAAGTAAATGGAAGAGACACATAAATAGAAGTAATTTTTGTAAAGTGTGTTCTGGGAAGTGGCTGCATACTTCAACTTCTGAGCCATTTTTTAATGAAGAGAGTTACTTTCAAAGTAACGATTTGTTGCATGCAGTTCACACCAGTGGTCGAGCATATGAGGTGAAGGATGGTTGTGCAATTGAGAAAGAGAAAATTGTGGTTAGAAATGCAGAAGAGGTCATGGCTGGAGAAGTTTTAGAGGGACGTCCTAATGTTCCTGTTTACAGTTGGAATTGTAGTAGCATTTGTAGTGTACGACAGGATTCAATTGATTTCTTTCGCAATTTCTTACGTAAGTATACTAAGGAAAGTCTTAAAAAAAAATTGTAATGTTGCAAGAATTAGATCATTGCAGAGTGCAAGAAAAAATAGGTCATTCTCTGGCTTGTCTTTCTTAAAAAATATGCCAGAGTGTCTTTCATCACTTCAGGATGTTAGCAGTACATAATACGAAAATGAGAAAATTAGTGGGAAAGTTGTATTATGCAAAAAGTCCCGCACTTAAACTTAAACAGTTAAATAGTGCTCTTTTGCATGGATGTGAATTAGATGTTAGGAAGATTTGTGGAGAAATTGAGGTAAGTTATTTTGGTCCAGAGGAAGATAATGCAGAAACTGATATAATTGTAGAAGGAAATGTGTTAGAAAATGTTGGAAATTTTAATATTGAAAATTTTGAACAGGAAATAACAAAGTTTAAGGTCATTGCAGGTGAGAAACCAAATTTTTCTTGTGTGTTTGTCGACGCATTCATTACAAAAGTCAAACTAGGTTCGTTGATTTATATTTAAAAAGTGAAGATGAAAGTAATAGTCAATGGAAACATTTTGCAACTTATTTGTTGGTAGAAAACTATTTTGATTTGGGTTTTGAGCAACATATTTGTAAGTATTGTTATAATAAATTAAATGAAAATAGAATGCCTGCTAGAGCTGTCCATAATATTCTTGAGTTGATAAATATTCCATCGGAACTGATGGATTTAAATACTTATGAGACTATTCTGATTCAATGTGTACATCCTTTTCAGGCTATTGTTCGTATGGAGCCTAAGACTGGCAAATTAAATCCTTCAGATTTACAAGGAGGATTAAAGGGTAGAGTTGTATATTTGCCACTTGATTTAAAAAAAATATGGAAACAATTGGTGTTGAAAATATAAAAGAGGAACCTCTAGTTATTCTAGTTAATGGTGTACCTACAAAGAGTAAGAAAATCTAGCAAGATTTAGTGGATGTTAGAAAAGTCAAAAAGGCAAAGGTGTATTTAGTGAAAAACAATAAGTACTATAAAGATGTATATGTAGAAGAAGAAGTAAGTGAAGAAGAGGACAATGATTTGTCTATTGGACAAATTGAAAAAGTTGACTTATCCAGAAGTTAAGAAATTTATGAGCATTACAGGGTTCATTCACTGCATTCCAAAGAAGCAATAGGGAATGTTATCGAATTATTTCAGATGAAAAAAGCAAAAGGAAATCCTATTAGTGTATGGGCAGAAAGTTTGGAAGGTCGTTGTTTCCCACAGTTATTCCCTACAGGTGAAGGTACACGATATGATGATCGACCTATGCAGATTCCTACATCTGAGTACCGGACAACAAGATTATATGCAGAAGATCCGAGGTTTCGCCAATGCATTCCATATTTGTTTCATCTTCTGTTTGAGAGTGACTTATCTGGTCTTTCTTATGCAGTAAACCATATCTTAAAAAGTGGAGTGCATCTGCAAAATGTTTCAGCAAAGGAATTTATGGATAAAGTGCAACAGAAAGATAGTGTTTTGGATTCACACCTAATTAATTTAATGGCTTGTCAGCGTGGTATCAATGAGTATTGGTACCGTCGTCATGGAGATTTGAAGTGCATGCTTAGAAACTTAGGAGCACCTACATGGTTTTTAACTCTAAGCTGTGCAGAGTATGCATGGGAAGATTTACTTGAATTTCTTCTGGAGGCGAATGCAAACATAGAAAATTTAAACTACAAGACACCTGGAGAACTGTGTTCGTTAGATCCGGTTAATGTTTGCAGATAATTTAATCATAGATTTGAAGCTATGATGTCTTTTATTACAAACAAGAAAAATCCGCCTCTTGGTGAAGTACTGGATTTCTTTTGGAGAAAAGAATATCAAGCAAGATGTGCTCCTCATATTCATATGCTGTTATGGATCAAGGATGCTCCTAAATTTGAAACAGACTCGGATGAGACTGTACTGTCTTTTATTGAACAGTATGCCACTTGTGACATACCTAATAGTACATCTGATAAGGACTTAAGAGGAAAAGTGTTACGCTTTCAAAGTCATCGTTGTGGAAAATATTGTTGGTGAAAATTCAAAACAAAGAGTAAATTCTACACCAAATGTCGTTTTGGATTTGCACGACCGGTATTTTCAAAAGGAAGAGTCAACAATTTGATGTCATCTTTGCGACATAACATCACAAGAAGGTCACCTAAAAATACGTACAATTTCAGAAGAGGTGAAGAATCCAAATATATAAATGACTATAACCCAGTCATTTTGTCCATGTGGAATGCTAACATGGACATACAATATGTTGCAGACAACTCTATTGCTGTGGCTCGATATGTAACGTCTTACATCACGAAATCTGAAAAGACGGAACTGAAGGAGATGTGGGAAGACATTTCTCATGGAAGAGCCTAAGCAAGAAATTGTATACGTACAGTTTGAAGATGTTGTCTCATCGAGAAATTGGAGCATATGAATGTTGTGGTCGGTTATCATCAGCAAGTCTTTATGCAAAATCAAGGACTATTCTCTAGGTGAGTTTGGGTCTTGCAGAAACACGAAACCGTGTTCTGAAACCTGTGTAAGAAATTGAATATTTAGCACAAAAAGAACCAAAACTGTACAGACATTCGGAAAACAAATATGTTGGATACATACTATCCAAATAGAAGTACTCTGCTTGAAAATATTTGTCTGTATGAAATACTTCAAAACTACACTTTTAAAAGGAATATTACAGAGAATATTGATAAAGGTGTACACGCTGTAATTGGACATGAAGGATGTCTGGTGAAACAAAGAAAAGGACACTTGATTAATCATCAAAAACTGAGTTGCGATACACCTGACAAAAGAGAATTTTACTATTTAGCTCTTTTGCAACTCTTTAAACCTTGGCGTACAGAAGAGGAACTACTTGGTGACTTTGATAGTTATGAAGATTCATTCAACGCATCTAAAAGTAGTATCGAGTGTCCTGTTTTTAGTAATTATCTCCAAATGTTGAATGATGAAATAGAGCAAGAAGCAACAATTGCAGCGGAGATTTCTAGAGACAGTTCACAAGGTAGTCAAAGTTCGGCTTCATTAAGTCAAGATCCACTGGGACAACCAATTATCCAAAATGAAGCAGCCACTGCAATGGATGAGGTGGAAAGAGCAATGCAGCAAGGTCAAGAGGAAGTAATAAACTTAGAAGAATTAAAGAAGCAATTTAATCTTGAGCAAAGACAGATATATGATGAAGTGACAGAGCACATTGAGCATGGCTTTCGTCATGAGAAAAAAGATTGCTCATGTATGTCATTTGAACCTATTCGACTATATGTAAGTGGAGAAGCTGGAACTGGTAAAAGTTTCCTATTTAAAGGAATTACTACATATCTACAGCAAAGAATTCAGTCAACACTGTCTTGTGTTGTTACTGCTCCAACTGGATTGGCAGCACATAATATTAAAGGGATTACTTTACATCGTTTACTGATGCTGCCAGATGAACATGAAAATAAATTACAATATCACAAGCTATCTGGAGAAGCTTGTTTTGAAGTTTCTAGAGTCCTTAACCCTTTCGATGCTGATGACGAGCTCAGCTCGTCATCACCCACGGGTGTCGTGTGCTGATGACGAGCAGAGCTCGTCATGGTGCCACTAAAATGGCAATTTCCAGCACAGGGGGGGGGAAACACCTAGCAGCCATGTGGTTAAAAAAATGAAACTTCTCATTATTGATGAGGTAAGCATGGTATCCAATGTAATGCTTGCTTTTGTGCATTTAAGAATGCAACAGATACTTAAGACAGAGTATGATGTGTTATTTGGAGGTAAACATGTCATAGTTTTTGGAGATCTACTGCAGCTAACTCCTGTGAAAGGACAACCTGTATTTGAAACTGTTACTCATGAGGAGACCAGAAAGTGCCTGGGCAGTATTGGAAATGTTAATATATGGTCATATTTAAAATATACTGAACTGATTCAAAATATGCGACAGGCAAAGGATACTAAATATTGAAATATTCTTCAAGATATAAGGATTGGAAAACTAACTGAAGATGCGAAACTCTACAAACACGATTACTTTCCAAGCTGTTTCCTAATGAAGATAATGTACCTGAGAAAATATATAGTAAAGAGGTAGCAGATAAGTCAGTCATTTGCTTGATGCCAACTCTCAAAGAATGTTCGGTTTTCAATAAAAAAAATTTGAAGTTAGAAAATCAAGAAATTAAGAAACTAGAATCTAAAGATAGAATAGAGAATGAAGGTAGTACTATAGTTTTGTCTGAAAAGTTGAAGTTAAAATAAGATTCTCTTCAGAAATCTATATCTAAAACTGCTGACTTAAAGAAAAATCTGTATGTATGTTTAAATTGTCTGATAATTTTACGGAGAAATCTACATGTAGAAAGAGGATTGGTAAATGGAGCAATGGGTAATATTGTTGGTTTTGTCAATTACTCAAATGGAGATGAGATTGAATTTTTAAGAATAAAATTTGATGGAATTGAGGAAGTTCAACAAATTAGTCGCTGTTCAACTCGTTTTTTGCTTGTGAAAGACTTATATGTCCGTCGGAAGCAATTTTCAATTTGTTTGGCATATGCAGTGACTATTCACAAATCTCAAGGTTTAAGTGTAGATTGTGCTTTGGTAAATATTGGAAGCACTGTATTCAAAGAGGGTATGGCGTATGTTGCTTTATCTCAAGGTAGAACTTTATGTGGACTTTATCTAATTGATTTTGATGAGACAAAGATTAGTGCAGATTTAAATTGTGTGAAGGAGTATAATAGGTTAAGAAGAGAATATGCTCCAAGTTTACCTCAATATCCTTTAATTGAAAGGTGTATAGTTGGTCAGAAAAGGAGAAATGAGGATAAATGTACCGAAGTAGTCGAGAAACGAAGAAAAAAAGATGTATCTGTCATTGGTAGGAGTAAGATACAGGTTAGTATTGAAGAGATTGTTGGATTTAAGTTGGAAAACAGGTCTGGTGTCAACTGCTATGCAAATGTAGTAGTTAATGTTGTTTTTTTTCTAAAAAATGTTAAGCAACAGATTGTACAAAATCTGGAGCAAACATTGTGTTGTTCGTTAAATTCTGTATTTGAAAAATGTAGCAGTGGTGATAGTGAAGTAGCAAGTGTTTCAGAACTAAGAAATGTTTTAGACATATGTGCAGGACTAAATCAATTTTCTCAGAATATTCAGCAAGATTGTCAGTAATTTATTATCTATATGTTTACAGTTTTGGAAGATGAAGGTGTAGATATTGATAGTCTTTTTGGCCTTTCTTATAAATGGCAACATAATTGTGATAATTGTTCATTTTCTAGTACTACTGATATACACAGTGAAAGATTTATATATTTAACATTACCAGACTGTAAAGAAGTGTCTTTTAATAAACTAGTTAAAGATGCGCATCAGAACATGGTCTGTTCTCAATGTAAGTCTGAAATGTTATCAACTTTATTTATCCACAGAAATGGACAATATGTAATTTTAATTTTTTAACGATGCAGAGCTGATGGGAGTAAATTGTCAACTTTAATTAAAAAAACTGTGGTTTCTCAACTATCTATTTCTAGAAGAACATTTGTAACTGTAGCCATTATTTTTCATGAAGGGCCTTCAACATCATCAGGACATTATGCAGCTTATTTGAAGTGTCCAACAGGCTGGACGCTTTGCAATGATAGTCAATTGACTTTTAAGAAACGTTTGCCTTTTGACTTAACTAACTCTTATCTGCTATTTTTGCAACCCAAATTTCAGTAAAATGACTTGGTGTAGGAAGATTAATACTGTAAAGATATGAAACTCTGTTGTTTAGAAATATCATGTGACTGAGGGTGTGCAAATCTAGAAATGAAATTTGTATTTGGTGATAGCATCAGGTACAAGTTTACTTAATGTTTGATGGTACAGAACACGTTACAATTTTTAACTGGAAATGTTCAGAAAAGAATGGATAAGACTAAGATTAAGAAATTTAGAAAATAATTACTTAACTCATAGTATTTGGCCACGCGGAAAAATATGAGACAAGAAAATTAGTACTTTAGATAATTATTTTAGAACATATATGGACAGAAGTTTTTTGAGAGGTATTTAAAAGATAACGAGTTAACTTATACTATTTGGCCACGCGGAAAGGTATGAGAGAAGAAAATGTGTACTTAAGATAGATTTTTAAAGAAGATACTTGCACGGGGCTTTGTTGAGACGTATTTAAAAATAAGTGGTATAGTTTAATTAGTTTGTAACTGTGGAAGATGTACTGTGCTTACTCAAGAAATTGCGAATTAGAGAAAAACATTTAAGACATGTTTTTTTCAGGTGTTTATATTATGTATGGAGATCTGGTATGGGTTTTTTAAACACAATCATTTTGATTGTGTTTTTCTTTCCCCGCTGTTACATGATGATTACTATTGAAATCACTGTTTATAGTGAAAATCAATTTATTCTGAGGACAGCAAAAATAAACCATGTAATATGTTGTTTAAGTTATTTTGTTACATTGGATTTAGAAATATGTATTATAACACATTTTTTTACTGTCTTCCACAGATATTACATTTATAAGGTAAGTACAACTAATAACATCCAAGAGTTTTGTTTGCCTCTCTCTTATTCTTATTGTTTTCATCCCCTTACTTTTTCAGTACTGTTCAGTCACGCTTATTCCGTTTAACTCATTCACATTTTGCGTTGTTTAATTTTTTCTCCTGTTTCTCTAACATCTTTTCTGTCACTATCCTATTCAGTCTATCTATCTCTTCAGTTTGTTTCTACTGTTGTCTCATGGTGAATCACCTTTATTGACCTTGCATAACCTTTGTTTCTAGATTCTTAATTTGTTTCTCTTACCGTATCTAATATTTGTTCCCTTACTCTGCTTTCATTAATTATGCTCAATTCTTAAACTTAAATGTAAAGGGCCTCATTTATGAAAGCCTTGCGCCACCGATGCACCAATTTTTCCCATGTTAAAAGTGACGCATTGGCGGCGCAAGGCCTTCATAAATAAGGCCCATACTTTACTTCTCTTACCGTACTTTACTTCTATTTATATGTGTCTTGCAGTGCTTGTCTATTTGTACTCAGTTTACCTTCTGTTACTCACTCTTTTTCAATCTGTTCCTCTTACTGTTTTTCCTTTATTTTATTTATCTCCTTAAGATATTCCTGTACTCCTACTGTGTTTCTTTGAAAGACTGTTTACTTCTTGTACTATCACTGATCATACTTTTATTTTCTCTCTCACATTACTTTCGTTTAGACACTCATTCCTTCAGTGCTATTATCTCTTTCAATTAATTATGTTACTTATTGATTTATATACTAGACATTCTGTGTCTGTCTCTCTCTCTCTCCCTCAGTCTTTTTTTCTTTTACTTTCTGTTTCATTCACTCCTACTTTTTTTGCTCATGAAATGTACATTATAATCTTACTTTTACTTTTCTTCCACAGATACTATGTTTTTGAAAGAAATTTACTTTTACTTTGTTACTATTTCTTAGGTAAGTATAAAAAATAAAGAAACTTTTCCATCACTGTGTCATTTCTTTGTCTATCCTGGTTATACCAGTGTCATGTTTTATAAAAGCACTTCCACACAGGATTGGGTGCATTGTCATAAGGAGTGTCTTAAAAGTGATTTATTGAAATCAGCGACATTTCACTGAGTGAGTTCAGCATCGCTGATATATGAAAATATTGGAGGTAAATGATATTAAATGTTAAATGGTGTTTCCAGGACTTTAACTTCTTTGCTGCTGTGGCAATTCCGCCGCAGCGCTAGGGGGGCGGGGGGCTGAGCGGCGCTCGCATGTTCATGATGGAGCCACTCCTTCACGAGCTGCAGTTGAGCTGTGCTCATGACGGAGTGGTTCCATCATGGCCCCGGTCACTCAATAGAACGCGCCGCGCAGGTGCAAAATCAGCGCCGTGCAAGCACAGTGGCAGGCCCATGACGGAACCGCTCCGTCATGAGGACAGCTCAGACGATGCTTATGACGGAGCGGCTCTGTCATGAGCATGGGAGGAGTTAGGAGGTGTTAAAAAAACTAGGGGGTCTCTTCAAAGAGAGTGTTGGTTGTAATTTAGAGGGCAGTTTAAAACACATAGTGGCAGATTTATGATGCCCTTGCATCTCTTTGCGCCACAATTCCGTCACTTTATTTGGCGCAATGGCGGTGCAAACAATGCACCATATATACAACGTGATGCATCTAGGAGATGCGTCACGTTGTAAAGCCCTGCACCATAAGGAAGTGTTCCTGTGCAGGGGCGTTCCTGTGCAGGAACGCCTCCTGAAAGTGGCTGAGTGAAATCTATGAGATTTCACTCAGTCACTTTCAGGCCAATGCTGCCTCAAAACCCTGCATGTGCTTCAAGCAGGCGTAGGTTTTGACACAGCATTGTCAAGATGGGGTACCCCCGAGCCTTGCTGGAGCTGTGTCACACTTGCGATACAACTCCAGCAATGCACCACCTTTCCGGCACAGATGCGCACATTAACTGGTGCATCTCTGGGGATGTGCCACTTAACATAAATCTGCCCCATAGGCTAAAAATGTGTGCTTAGCAGAGTGTTGCGCCCGTCTAGTGTTATGTTTTTTCTGTCATTCTATGTAAATATGTAGTATTGCAAGTTTTTTTTCAGAAAAAATAAGCTGTGACTATTGGCTTTGTGAATGATTGCTAGATTCTTAAACTAAAAAAGCAGCAACCATGGCATTGTTCAATATAGTATTGTAAATACTTAATGTTCAAGAATGATGAGAGAGTAAAGGAGGGTTAACCTGATCTTTTAAAGTTATTCACAGGCTTCTTTAAAGGAAGTGTTCTATATCATTGTAGCGTGGGTGTTTCACTTTTTTATACCTAACACAATCTATTCTGTATGCTGTAGCAGGAGGAGTGCTACACACTTGAATATCCTTCAGTGCTTATTTTTATTCACTATGGGCCATATGTAGGTAAATTGCGAATACCGAATCCTTAATACCGAATTATACTGAATCGGTATTAAGAATGAGGTAAACGTGATGTAGGTAAAAATTCGTTAAACATTACCGATTCTTTGCAAATCGGTATTAAATACCGATTCTGAACAGATCGGTAATACAAATACATACCGAAAGGCTATTACCGATTCGGTGTTACCGAATCCATACCCAAAATCGGAAATACCGAATCGGTAATTTAAAAAATAGCGTTTTGGTGAATCAGCCAATCCTGATACACCCAATTACTTCCCAAACAGGAAGATGCCACACCCAGCCAGGTGCACAGGGCCTGGAGCTCACTGTGAGGCAGGCAGGCAGGCAGGCAGGCAGGCAGGAGAGCTGAGGAGCCAGCAGCAACACAGCCACAATAAAGGAAGAAAAAGCACTGAACAAGCATTGAAATGGCAAGCCAGGACAGGGAGAAGGAGGGAGGTGAAAGAAAAAGAAAACTCAAGTTCAGCGACAAGGAGCTTGAGATCCTGATCCAGGATGTCACCCAAGAGTACCACAAGCTGTTTGGTGCCCAGTCCCACCAAGTGCCAGAGGCACAGAAGAGGCAAATATGGAGTGGCATTCGGGACAAGATCAATACCATAGGTGTGACCCTGCGCACCATAGAAGACATCAGAAAGAGGTGGTACGACCTCAGAAAAACTGCAAAACTGAGGATGGCAGAGAGACATAGGCTGGCAGGGAAAACTGGAGGAGGAAAAAATAGAGCCCCAGTACCAACACCACTGGAACAGATGGTGGAGTCCACCATCCAGCGGGAGAGTGTGAGTGGCGTGGGAGACGCAGACAGCTCCGCCAGAGCAGCTAGAAAACAAGGTAAGAAGCATGACCAGCATGCTGCCCTCCCCCCTCCCCCACCCCAACCCCCATAGTGGTAAAAGTGCTCCCACTCCACACCATGTCTTACTGGTTACCTGCAATGCATTCTGGGTTATGTAGTCAGTGTGAACTCATGATCAGGACTGTCAGGGCAGCTAACACAATAGCATGGTAAAAGAATTGGATAGGTCAGGACAACCACTGTGCACTGTTGGCATGTACTTTAATGCAATGGCATTGCAGACAGAGCATTGAGTATATTTACATTTGTGTCATTTCAGGCGAGGCATCTCGCAGTGCAGCTGAGGGCAGCAGAGGCAGGTCAGCCAGGCCAGAGGGGAGTGAACAGGATGAAGACAGCATGCCTGCAGGGAACACCAGCTCTGCGCCATCGCAGCCAGCCAATCCTCCACCACAGCCATCAACACAGCGCCAGGGAGGGCCGCAATCCCCTCTCACTCAGTCACCACTGCGACGTTCACCAACACCACCACCACCACCACCACCGCCACCACGACAGTCAGGCAGGAGGCATGCAGTGATCACCCTCCAGCAGATGGAGGAGTCGGAGGAGGAGGGCAGACAGCGCGAACAAAGTCCTATCGTAGATAGATCCAACAGGGAGCGGGCTGGTTCTGCATCCGAGGGCGCCCACATCTCATCACGACGCCGCAGGGCAAGGCAGGACAGTCCAGTGGCATCTGAGCAGGGTGACAGTGTGTTTGCTGGACTGGAAGGCAACATGCTGAAGGTCCAGCGCCTGCAATGGAGGGAGATGAAGTCATTAAACATGGAGGTGGCAAACATTAACAGACATATGCACAAGATGGAGAAGGGCATCAGTGCCATGGGGGAGAATTTGTCTGCAGGCATGGAGAGGGTAGCTACCTCGGTGGACAACCTCTGCAGCCAGCTGGAGCAGGACCGTGTTGGCATGCGCCGGAGAGTCTGAGACTCCAGGACTATACCAAGTCAGTGAACCGGCTGGCCACTACGACATCACTGATGTGTCGCCGGTCCATCGCCATGCAGGAGGAGATGGCACATTGCAGCAGGGATGTGGCCAGGGGGATGGTGTCCATGACCTCAGTGCCAGAGCTCATGCAGAATGCCAAGGCCTCCAATATGGAAGGGGGGGGGACAGTGAGGAGGCTACCAGCTGTGGTAGCATTACACCCTCACCCACCGAGTGCAGGAGGCGTAGTAGACGAAACGTCCCACCACAGGAACGGTCCAACTCACAAGACAGTGTCGATGGGGAACGTGCACGTGCAGCACGGGGACGCAAGAAGTGAAGGACAATGGCTGTCCACATGCATGTGATGGGTGATGTAACCCATGTCCAATTGGACAATGCTCACAATGCTGGAGGTGTGCCAAATAAACACCTCTACATGTAATTTGAAATGCCTCAGTGGCGTTACTCACTCAGAAATAGTTAGATGTAATCTCTGCCTGTCTCTGTCTCCCATCATGTTCAATAGCAGCACCAGCCGCGCTGGGCTCTGGCTGAGGGTTGTCCTCGTCCTTGTCCTCTGACTCAGTTAGTTCCACTGCTGTTCCTTTTTTAGTGGCCAGATTGTGTAGCATTGCACACGTAGCAATTATCTTGCAACATTTGATGGGGCTGTACACACGCGCACCTCCTGTTTTGTGGAGGCAACGGAATCTGCTTTTGAGCAAACCAAAAGTGCGCTCCACCACGTTGCGTGTGCTCCTATGTGCCACATTGTATCTCCTCTCCCTTCGGGTGGTTGGGTTCAGATATGGTGTGAGTAGATACGGCCGGAGGGCATTTGCGCTGTCACCTATGAACAGAAGTAAGTGGCATTGATTGGTGTGACCAACAGCTTGTGCCAGGGTGTACATCAGGGTGTGTGACATTTACTTACCTAGTATGTATCCGTCGGCAAATTCACCAGCAAGCAGACGTGTATGTATGCCACTGTTCCTGAAGATGTAAGGATTGTGGCTACTCCCGGGGTATTTTGCCACGATGTCTGTTATAATGTGTTTGGCATTGCAGATCACCTGCACATTGATTGAGTGGGTGGATGTGCGGTTTCTGTAAATGTATTTACTTGCTGCAGATGGGCAGATGGGAATATGGGTCCCATCGATGCAGCCGATCACGTGGGGGAAATGGGCAATTTGATACAACTCCAGCTTGGTTCTCTGCAGCTCCGCCTGTGTACTGGGGAAGGAAATGTAATGTTCCATTCTGTCCATCATGGCGTCCAGGAAGGTGTTGAAGAAACGGGATAGACAGCTCTGTGACACTCCACCCACTGCTGCTATCACACACTGGAAACTTCCTGATGCAAGGAGGTGCAGGCAGCAGAGTACCTGGACATGGGTGGGGATTGCGTGGGCCCTTGGCGTCTGATGCTCCAGATAGGGTCTTAGGTCCTGTATTAGCTCCAGGATGGTGTCTGGGTGCAATCTGTATTTCTGTCTCTGTCAATTGGAAAAAAGTGATGCGTAATCTGTACACCCGCTCCTCACATCTCCAGATCCTCATTCCTGCTGCTCTCAGGCGTATCCGCCTTGCAATGAGATAGAGGCCTACCATTGTGTTCACACTGATGCATTTTGGGTCTGTTTATATAGACTGCTCCTGATTACCACATGCTCCTGAAACGTGCTAAATACCGATTCGTTATTACCGAGTTTAGGCAAAATCGGTATTACCGAAGTTTGCTACATAGCATTTTTGGGATTTTTACCGAATCTTGTATACCGATTCGGTATTCATTGTTTCGGTAATTTCAAGTCGGTAAATTATGTTTTTTACCGATTCGTTATTATCGAATCTATTCGGTATTACGTACATCTCACATGTCTAAATATTTGTCGGTAACACCGAAAATAACCAGTTTTCGGTGTTACCGATCGGTATTTGGCCACCTACATATGGCCCTAAGTGGCAATGAGACCGACACAGAAGTTCAAATGGGCGGGAGGGGCTGCTCCTGTGCTCCTGGAGGAGTGCGAGGCTGCTGCAGCAGTGGGAGTGAGGCCTCTCAGAGGGGAGCAGCGCAGCTCCTTCTGATGGCCACAATTGCACATAACAGGGTATGGATGTCCGTGGAATTTACAGACGGTTAGTCACTCTAGAGTGTGCACGGCGCCCCTGGCACCTCATTACGGCACACAGGGGAGCGGCGGTGCATAGTTTCAGAATCATAGACTTAGGACATAAACTTTCATAATGGCAAGGCTCCTAAGCGATAAAAATCGCTGCTGCTCGGCGTTCGAAATTTCGACGCTATGGGCGGAATTTTCCACGGTGTTAGTGCTTTATCAATGGGAACACATGTATGATAGTAAATGCTGTAACAGCCGCGGTACTTAACATTATCGCGTGAAAACAAATGTTGTTTTCACACAGTAATGTGTGCCTTGTAAATAGGGGACGGGGTGGATTTAGTTTTATTTTCTACACTCTTATTTTAATGATGCAGAATGTTTGATTAGAGCAGGTTTCAACAGTCCAACGATAACAAGTTTATTCCACCTCTTTCTCTCGCAACGCCTTTTTTTCGTGATAGGGTGCTTTCCCCTCCAACCACATTTTGCATGTGCTTTGACCTACGCCCACTTTGCATGTCATTAAGTTACTGTGTGCAACATATGCAAAGTGGTCTTACGGCAGGCAATGTAATGCCGTTTTCAAGAAGGTGCAGCAGAATATTTTCAAGGATAGGTAAAACATTAACGCCGCTTTTATCGGCAGAAAAGTGCAGATATAGCGGGGATAACGGCGTTGATAATATGATCTATGAATTGCAATCGAATCTAATGTTAGATGTATAGACAACTAACGTAGGTTTCCGTTGCAATTCATAGATCATATTATGAAGGCTATTATCGTCGTTTTATCGGCAATGTCCTGTCGATGAAACCGACGATAATGTATTACGTCTCCTTCATAATATGCCCCAAGTATCGTCGCTTTTTTGCATAATTGTCCCGAAAAAAAGCGTCGATACTTCAGCATGTGAATAGAGCTATTTTTGGTACAATGAGTTAGTTCTGAAAATAACTTTTTTTTTTAACAAGTGTTATATTGTTTTTGATTTTTAAAACTTGCACCGAAATTTTTAACTGTAAAACTGTGACACAGGATCAAATTGAAATGAACATTTTTTTCTTTTGTCGGAGCATTGATGACTCTCAATTTTTATTTTAATAAGGGTAAGGCTCTGCTCTCCGTACAGAAGAATTTCTCCACAGAAGTTGCATTTCATATGCACCTTTGACAAATATGGTCTCAAGTCCATCTCTGCACTGGATGGTAATGGAGGTCATGCACCAGAAGATGTGCTGGCCACCTCTGATGGTAGTTGCGTGGCCATAGCTCTTGTCGATGCCTGTGCAAATTTCTCAGGATGCACTTGTTTCACATGCCTCATCATGGTATGTATGGAAAAGGAATACTTTTTCAACAGATTTCCTCTTGAAAGAACTGTTTCACATATTGTGCAAGTAACTTTGGGCGCATTCACTTTTTTTTGATCCTTAGGATAAGTGAAAAATTGCCATATGAAAGATTCTTTCCTTTTTGTTAAAGGTAGTCGATAAGTTTCCTCAGATTCGGAAGATGAATTCTGTGCTGCAGCCATTTCACCGAAGTCTTCGGAAAGATGTAAAACATTGTTCTCCCTTCAGAGTACAAAAGATAGTGAGGGAACTGGCTGGAGTGGTCCGTGAAAGTTCCAGAATAGAAACTACTAATAACCAATTGGAAGTGTTGTTTTCGAGTCACATGACTTCACATACACGCATTAGGACGTGTACGTTGTGAGGGAGGGAAGTGGGTGGGATGTGTGAAAATTGGAGAACAAAAACTACTAAGAACCAAAAATGTTGTTTTGAAGTCACATGACTTCACATGCGCGCATCAGGACGTGTACGCGGTGACAGTATCTGATCACGTACGTCATTTGGAAGTAGCGGTCTAATTTACTGAAGTTTCAAAACGTGAAAAGGAGTAAAGCTAAACACATCCTGATTTTGAACATCTTCTGAGGGGGATCCAAGCACAAAATTGTTAAATATAAAACGTTTCATGTCTTTGAAAAATACCGGGGTGTGTGCATCCGGTCACGCACGAAAGTTTAAAGAGACGTTCGGCTCCATTTACTGAAAAGTTTCAAAACAATAAAAAAGAAGGCTAGGTACAGTCTCTTTGACCTACTATAACTTCTTTGAGGGGTCTATGAAGAAACTCGATGAGTTGAAATTTAATGTTTCCCTGAAATATATAGGAGGGTGCGCGCACCAGGTCGCGCACAAACGTTTACAAAGCCAATCTCTATTTACTGACTAATTTCAATATGTTCAAAATAAGGCAAGGTAGAGACTTTCTAATCCACTAGCGCTTTACAAGGAGCCCCTATAGAACTCTGACAGTCAGGAAAACTGTTTCTTTCTGAAAAAAATATTTGCACATATTCATTGACAAAACTATAGGTTGCATTCACGATAGATATAGTTCAAAATTAGCATTCAAAAAACCTATGAAATTCAGTGAAAAAACCATAGGTTTTAAACCTGTTATAGTTAGGAAGTAGCATTCAAAAAACCTATGAAATTCACTGAAAAGACCATAAGTTTTAAACCTGTTATAGTTAGGAAGTAGCGTTCAAAAAACCTATGAAATTCACTGAAAACACCATAGGTTTTACACACGTTATAGTTAGGAAGTAGCATTTGCAAAACCTATGAAATTCACTGAAAAAACCATAGGTTTGACACGTGTTATAGTTAGCTGGACATTTCAATCATATAAAACCAATGAAATTCCCCCGTTATAGTTACTTCAGCTAACTATAACTTGCGCACCCGCAATGCACTGCTGATGACTTCACATATTACATCAGTCATCACATGGTCAGTGACATCAATCATGACATCACTGATAACATCTAACATCTATCATATGCTGCCTACAACATATAGGAATAGTATGTCACTGAGTCTTGTATGTATGCAATATGTAAAATCTCCTAATGTAGCATATTAACACTTAGACACTGAGGGCCCGATTCACAGAATGAACTTAAGACTCAATCCTAAACTTACTACTGTTTTGGTATTCACAGATTGCACTTACTACTTTTGGTATTCACAGAATGAACTTACTCATTTCGGTATTCACAGAAGTTAGGACTCCTAACTTTAGGACTCCTAAATGCCTTCTGTGAATACCGAAAGTCTTAAAATTAGGATTTTTCTCAATTTAGTAGTAGTAAAGTTAGGACTCCTAACTTTAGGATGCCTAAATGCCTTCTGTGAATACCGAAAGTCTTAAAATTAGGAGTTTTCTCAATTTAGTAGTAGTAAAGTTAGGAGTCCTAACTTTACTACTACTAAATTGAGAAAAATCCTAATTTTAAGCATTTCGGTGTTCACAGAAGGTATTTAGGAGTCCTAAAGTTAGTAGTCCTAACTTTACTACTACTAAATTGAGAAAAATAGTAATTGTAGGACTTTCGGTATTCACAGAAGGCATTTAGGAGTCCTAAAGTTAGGAGTCCTAACTTTACTACTACTAAATTGAGAAAAATCCTAGTTTTAAGACTTTCGGTATTCACAGAAGGCATTTAGGAGTCCTAAAGTTAGGAGTCCTAACTTCCTAACTTCTGTGAATACCGAAATGAGTAAGTTCATTCTGTGAATACCAAAAGTAGAAAGTGCATTCTGTGAATGCCAAAAGTAGTAAGTTCATTCTGTGAATACCAAAAGTAGTAAGTGCAATCTGTGAATACCAAAACAGTAGTAAGTTTAGGATTGAGTCTTAAGTTCATTCTGTGAATCGGGCCCAATGACACTCTTACTAATAATAAAGAAACAATAACCTACATAGACATAATGTATCAGTCATATAGCTACTTATCAACACATTCAGCCACTAAAACAGAAACTGATAGACTGACACAGATATGTATATATTTAAACATTACTCAGTAACTCATGTACTCATTAAGATATACTTAATCAGTCAGTTATAGAATCTATTTTAAAAAGCAACCGTTTATACACTTATATACTAAATTCTTGTTCAACCAACCTTCAGATCTACATATATAAAATATATGTAATTTTCAAAACTAACCCATTTAATAGATGATGTCATGAGTGATGTGATATGTGAAGTCATCAGCAGTGCATTGCGGGCGCGCAAGTTATAGTTAGCTGAAGTAACTATAACGGGGGAATTTCATTGGTTTAATATGAGTGAAATGTCCAGCTAACAAGTGTCAAACC
Source organism: Lissotriton vulgaris (assembly GCF_964263255.1). NCBI lineage: Eukaryota > Metazoa > Chordata > Amphibia > Caudata > Salamandridae > Lissotriton > Lissotriton vulgaris. The sequence goes on along the minus strand of NW_028247325.1, from coordinate 41,237 downwards.
TATGGTTTTTTCAGTGAATTTCATAGGTTTTGTAAATGCTACTTCCTAACTGTAACGTGTGTAAAACCTATGGTTTTTTCAGTGAATTTCATAGGTTTTTTAACGTTACTTCCTAACTATAACAGGTTTAAAACCTATGGTTTTTTCAGTGAATTTCATAGGTTTTTTGAATGCTACTTCCTCACTATAACAGGTTTAAAACCTATGGTTTTTTCAGTGAATATATATATATATTTATATATATATATATATATGTATATTACCTACTGGCGGTCGCCAGTAGGTAGTTATAGTTAGAATTTATTTCAATGTTAAATCTCAAAATTCTATTTGGAATAACTTTGGTGCCGGTTGACGAATCTGCATGAAAATTTCCTCAAAATGGCCTTGTTGAGCTCCGGTCCTTCCCTGAAAGTTTGGGGGGATGCGTCAAGCGGGGGCCGAGATAAAAGGGTGGCCTCAAAACGTGTTTTCCCCATGTTAATTTCCATAGGGCGGTCGACCTCACTTTTAGCCCGAATGGCTGAATGGATTTACACCAAATTTGGCAAAATTGTAGTAACTGGTAGCCCGATGTGCCTTTGCTATGTCTCAAGATATGTGCTCCAGTGGATTTTGAGTAATTTAGGTTAAAAAAAATATATATATCTATGACAGCGCCCCGGTACGGGCACCGGGGAGCGCACCGGGCGCGCCACGCGACTTGCGCGCAGAAAGCTGATTGGTTCTTGGTTGTCTGTAAACATTCGAAACAGTCCGAAGCGGCCGCCATCTTGTGCCTCGGTAGGATGGAGACACAAGAGGTGGCCAAAACAAAGGGGGAATTGACCGTAAGGGGCAGAGTAGACCCTCCCTGACCCCCTAGGTTTGATGTGGGGGCTTTAAAAGGGCCCGCGGGGAAAAAAAAAAAGTTTCGATTTTTGCATGGGGAGCGCACCGGGAAGCGCACAACAGAGAAAAAAGAATGCCAGAGTGTAAAAAATGTTGGCAATATTTTATAAATGGGAGGTAGTTCTGAAAAGAACTTTTTTTATTCTTTTTGTTGTTTTATATTTTTTTTATTATTTTTCTGAACATTTGTTTAATTCTTTTGTGTTTTTGAACAATTTTATATTTTTGGGGTTTTTTTGAGGGAACAAACAAAAAGCAGGGAATTGGAAATGGCTCAACAGGAGCAAAAAAAAAAGAAAAGATTTACTGTTTTCTTTCCTTGCTGCATGTGTGGTTGTCTATAGCATTATTTATTAAGGTGACGCTAAGCTCACCATAGCATAAAGTTTTGCCACACAAAATGCAAAGAAATTTGACCTTGCCAAATTTTGGTTGAATATTTGGCACCATTTGCCGTTCTTCTGGTCCAGAATGTGAGGGTACTGAATAGGAAGTGCTGGACACAGGGGGTAGGTTGTGCTGAAGTTCCCGGACTTCAGCCTGGGCCAAATTATTGGGATGCCACCTCTCCATGTGGCGGATCATGGTATAGTTACCAAAAGAATATTTCTTGGAGGGATTGCCCGTGGAGAGAACTTTGTCACAGATGAGACAGGTGACTTTGGGGGCTTTCACCTTTTTTTGGTCATCTGCAAAAGAAAAAAAATGCCAAATGAAGTGCACTTTGACGTGCCTTTGTCTTGGTTCTTCTGGGAGGTAGACCCTTTGATGTTGATCCTCCTCCTCTTCTCCCTCCTCTTCTTCTTGTCCTTCAAGAAACTGTGGTGGTGAACCTCCTTTTCTGGGTGGTGGGGGTGGTAGTGGGGGTGGACCAGCTGCAGCAACAAGTGAAGCCATTGTCTCCTCCAAAATAGCTCTTGCTCTCTCAATGAAGAAAGTAAGAATGAGGAAAAAAGGAGGGGGCTTTTATTATTTGGAGAAAAAAAATGCAGAGAACCAATAAAAAGTGTTATTTTCAAGTCACATGACCCAATGTGCTTTACATTTCTTTGCTGCTTTAACTATTCCTTTTCTGTCACTTCTTCTTTTCTTCTTTCTGTTTTTTCTCTCTGTCATTCCACATGTTTTAACCTTATTCACTATCATACACCTTGTTTTATTTCTATTTACTTTCGCTCACTGTTTTTTTAACACCTTCCCTCAGGGTTGTTGTTTTAGTCCGGTTCTATCCCTACCTCTCATTCCACATCATTTACTCTCTTTCTTTTTAATTTGAACATTCACTCACATTCTCCAAGTAACTCTTGTTTATTATTCTTCTACTCTCTTTTTTTCTTTCACTTCCTTATCTATTTTCTTTTTCTCAGTTATACCCTCTTACATCTTTTCTTTGTATAATTATCTAATATACAGTATCTCTGTGTTACTCCATCTAGCTGTCTTTCTTTTAACACTATTCTCTCTGTATCCTTCCCTTATACTCACTCTTTATTTTTTTTTTGGTTCGCTTCCGGTTCGCGCACCGGCGCGCAAACCGGGAAGCGAATAAAAAAAAGAAGAGATTGCCAGAGTGCTAAACATTTTAGCAATTTTTTATCAATGGGAGGTAGTTCTGAAAAGAACTTTTTTTATTGTTTTTGTTGTTTTATATTTTTTTATTATTTTTCTGAACATTTTTGTATTTTTTTGTATTTTTTGAACAATTTTATATATTTTTTTCGTTTTTTGGGGGGGGAACAACAAAAAACAGGCATTAGAAAGGGCTCAACAGGAGCACTTGTGGTTTTCAAATGCTCTATTAATTAAAATGATAATCCTCTCCCCATAACAAATTAGTGCACCACAATAAATGCACACTAGCTTCAGGTGCGCAAAACTGTTTTGAATACTTGGGACCGTCTCCCTCGCTTCTGGTCCCCATAGAGTTTCCTGTGACAATGTACTGGCCACAGGAGTTGGTGGGTTATCCTGGAGGTAACGCACCTCAGCAACGCTATAATTGATTGGATGCCACCTCTGCATGTGGCGGTGCATAGTATAGTTTCCAAAACTATACTTTTTGTCTGTGCCTCGGGACAGAACTGCATCGCAAATGAGGCATGTCACCTGCCGGGCATTGACCTTTTTTTGCCCTCGAGGGTAAGAAAAAATTTGCCATATAAAATGGTCTAAGCTGTGGGATTGCCGGGGCTCTTCACGCAAGAATTGCCTCGGCTTTACCTCCTCTTCCTCTTCTTCTTCCCCTTCATCTGGGTTTGGAAGGAACTGTGCAGGTGGTCCTTCCTTCCTAGGTGGTTGTGGTGGTGGTGGGGGTACACCAGCTGCAGCTACTATAGATTCCATGACTGAACAAGTAGAAACAGGTCTTCCTCTCACAAAGATGAAAGTCAGAGTGAGGAAAAAAGGTGGGGGCTTTCATCATTTGGGAAAAAAAAATGTTCTAAAACAATGAAAAGTGTTATTTTCAGGTCACATGACCCGATGCGCTTACGTTACGCACTCCGGCGTGCTTAAGTTACGCGCTCCGGGCAGAGCCACGGATTGCTTACGGGTGCATTTACGCAGCGCGTCATAAGACGCATCATGCGGCTACACGATACGTCACGCTTACGCGACGCGTCACAATGTTGTTTCCGATCGCGACATTGGCGCTAACGGGACGCTTCACGGTTCGCGCACCGGGGCGCTTCAAAATAGTAAGCTTTCTGGGGCGCTCACCAGGGCGCGAACCAGAAGCGCTCTAAGACAAAAAAAAAATATTTTTTTTTTTCAAAAATGAAAAATTGTAAGGACTGATAGCTATGTCTCAAGATATATGCTCCAGTTGTTTTTAGGAAAATTAACTTTTAAATAATATATATTGGCCTATATTTGGCTTTTATATATGTTAGAGCCCAAATGTAGCCCAAATGTAGCCCAATGTAGCCCAATGTAGCCCAATGTAGCCCAAAGATGGCCACCAGAGACAAAAAAATACAAATGTAGCCCAAATATCAGCCAGATGTAGCGCAACTATAGCCCAATGATAGTATGTACCAGAGTGTTCTAAAGAACAACTAGAGCGGTAACAGTCTTATTTATAAAGTGAGACTTTTAGTTAGGAATTAGCATTAAAAAAACCTTTGAAATTCACTTAAAAAACCATAGGTTTCACACCAGTTATAGTTAGGAATTAGCATTTAAAAAACCTATTAAATTCACTGAAAAAACTAAAGGTTTCACACCAGTTATAGTTACCTGGAAATTTTACTGGCATAAAACCATTGAAATTCCCACGTTATAGTTAGTTGGACTCACTATAACTTGCACGCGAAATGCACTGCTGATGACATCACATATTACATCACTCATGACATGGTCAGTGACATCACTCATGACATCACTGATGACACCATCCAGTGAATGTGTGCCTTTCTGAAAAATAAACATATTTTATATATGTATATGTAAAGGTCAATGGAAGAATAAATGTTTAAATAAGTGTCTTAATGGATGTTTTTTAAAAAAAAATGATTGGTTAACTGGCTTCTTAAGTGTATCATAGTGAATACATATGACATATGAATACATATGTTCACCATGCTCACCATGTTAAATTTCAACTTTTATGTCGATCGCCTTCAAGGGCGGAGCTTAGTGCAGTGTTCATTGAAGGATCTTGGGACTTGTGGTCCCTCACAGTGAGTATTAGTGATATCCTTAGTAGGTTCAATAACTTGAATTATTGATGCTTTGTTCTCATTCCTTTGTAGGATCTGCAATGAAGAACAAACATAATTTGCAAATTAAGTGTGGTGCTGCGCGGAGCTGGCTTGTCGCGCTCCTCAGCCTTCGTATTAACGAGTGGTGCTCACTGCCACGGCCAGGCTGCCGTGTAGGATTTCTTCATTACAAACAAACGCCATGAAGCATTGAAGGGGCACTCTCCTACATTTCAGACCTCACGATCTTGTATTACCTCATTGCAGTCTTTTTCTTCGTTGCAATGACAGTCTTGTTATTAAAAAGCCAATGCATTCCGAGGCATTTCACGCCTCTTCTTCCTGGGCAAACATCAAGCATTGACGGCTCACCATGTTAAATTTCAACTTTTATGTTGATCGCCTTTAAAGGCGGAGCTTAGTGCAGTGTTCACTGAAGCATCTTGGGACTTGTGCTCCCTCACAGCGAGTATTAGTGCGAGTTAGAATTAGCAGAACTAACTATAACAGAGAAATTTCAATGGTTTTGTAAGAGTTAAATGTCCAGCTAACTACAACAGCCCTGAAGCCTATGATTTTTTCAGTGAATTTCTAAGGCTTTTTAAATACTAATTCCTAACTATAACATGTCTGAAACCTATGTGTGGAAAGATTCAGGGTGGGCATCAAGCGGGGGCCAAAAAAAGGGGGGCACCAAAACACATTTTCCTCTTGTTAATTCCCATTGGAGTTTTGAACATGGCTACAGCCTGAACTGTGGACGGGATCACATTAACTTTGACAGAAATGTAGATTTTTGTCTGCAGATCATGCTTTTTGAGATTTGGTGTAAATCCATTCATTAGTTCCAGAGATAATAACTGGAAAACAAATGTATATGTATAGGGACGCAGATCCTCTGCTGATCCACAGCCACATGCCACAGCAAAGTCTTCTTTGGCTGGCAGCACCTTCACAGAAAAGTTGCAACTGCCATTTTGTTTGTTGAGAAAATGGTCCCTAGAGCTGAAAATAAACTTGCTAATTGAATCAAGGGGTCAGGGTAGAGGTACCCTGAACCCAAGTGCATGTTAGAGGAGTTTATAAAAAATGTCTCACTGTGCAGGAAATCTGCGGATCCCCAGCTGTGTTCAGGGTAACCTCTGTCCACTGTAGATGCAGTTCATCAGGGACCCCAACCCCTTTGTCTATCACTCTGAAAACACACCTCCTGGAACACTACTAGCTGGAGAATGGAGTCCACTTGGTTGCTGAGGGGATGACGGAAGCTCCTCCTGTTACCTCCAGTAAGTCCCACACCGTGGGATTGCTGAGAGGTCCTTGGAGGCAATGTTGCCATCTCTCCAACACTCTGCAAACACACCTAATAGTGCATTAGTGGTTGGAGAATGAAGTCCCCTTAGATGCTGAGGGTCCTTGGGGCCAAGAACCCCTTCTGTTACCTGCAGTAATTGCAATAAAAGTGGGACTGCTTAGAGCTTTCAAAACACGAAAAAGTGTCCTGGTCAGAAAACTGTAAGTGTGCCGCAACTGAACTATATCCCCAAGGCCATTAGTAACACTAGAAGTGATGGCCCAGGTCTGGTAAAGAAATTCCCATCAGCCCACCCGTTTGGTGGAATGTCGTCATGTGGGAGATGTCACCAATCCAGATCTCAAACAGTGCACCTAGTCATGGTGCAGAGATGGATTATCATAATGTGAGTTCAGACCACTGGGCTTCACTGGTGATGCTAATGGGGTGCAGTGCAAGTGGAAAAATTAAAGTGAAAAACGTGAAGGTAAAATTGACTCCAAGAACCAAAATTAAATTTTAATCAGTATGGCGCTCGGGTCAAGATTAAAAATTGCCAAAGTAGTTTGAAATAATAACTATATATAGGCAAAGTGAGTGGAGGTCGACATGTTTCAGCTGTACTGACTGTTGGTCTTAGCTTTCTTCAGGACCATTGGGAAACTGCGACTGCAAATCAAAGTGACTATTCACGCTATGTACATTGGATAAGTCCTACCAGTTCCTCTGAGCCCAGATGAATACTGTAGGAAGTCCAGAACTTTATGTATCTCCTAAAAAGAGAGGCATAAGCGTGAATCAAAAACATATAGTGTACAACAGAATTAGGGAAACAAGAACAAGTTGCTAAGCACACGAACAGTGCGGTGGAGACAGTCTCTCCCCGCTAGTAAAACTACTGTATTTAATCCGTGTATATAATCACGCATGTGAGAATAAGTGTGATAACTTACCCAGCATTGTGTGGGAATACGCCTCACCTCAACCGGTACCCACTCGGGAAAAAGGGAGGCCCCGCTCTAGTTAGGATGGAAATGAAGAAAAGAACCTCTGAGAAATAGCAGAGGGACTAAAAACAATAATTGTTGACATTCCCAAAATTCTCCTAACAAGACCTAGCTATATATAGAAAAGAGACTCAACCTAATGTATAGCACATGACCAGAACCTTGCAGGAAATAGTCTAACCAGGGTCTAAGAGTAGAACCACTACTTAGAAAACTCCTTCTGGCGCTAAGATGACTTAAAAAAGAAACTAACACTAAAGGAGGGACATCAAAAGGTGTTGCCCTACCTGTCCGTCGGTACCTCGACTCCAGCGTCCGAGAGGGAATGGAGGTACCGACTCTTGGCGCGCGTGTCTATTTATATCCGAGCTGATTAGGCAATAGGCTGCAGCTGTGTCCGATATTGTGAAAAAACGCTATGGTAACATGATGCCCAAGCTATTGTGCGCATGCGCTAAGCATCCCGGCTGGAATGCGCATGGACAGACTGAGAGTTTAAGCTATTGTGTGCATGCGCTAAGCAACCCGGCTGGAATACGCATGGGTAGACTGAGAGTTTGTTGTTGTTGGACTGCGCATGCGCTATAGAGTCTGCTAGTGTGTACTGCGCAGGCGCGGGTGTTAGGTCACTAACTTGTGATACCGATCACAATACGAGTTTGAGTTTAGTGCCGCCGTTATGATAAAAGGAGCGCTGCTGGCGGATAATTACATTAAAATGTACAAAGTAGCCAAAAAACAAATATCATATTATCGCGATGCAGCATCAAGGGCATGAAAACTGTGGTCAATTCCAAATTTAATAATCAAATTGTGCCTGCGCTGGAGGATGTGGTTGAAAGAACAGCGCATGTGCTGATATCAGATCACTAGAGCCAATACGGGAATCAGTGCGCCTAGTGTTAAGACTACAGACTAATTATTATGTGCGGTAATTGACCCAAAATTGGGGCAACAGTATGTATACTCCTGATGACTACAGGTAATGACCATAATTAGACTAAATGTATTAAACAAAGCAGATATAGGTGTGGAGCGCTTCACCAAGGACAGAATGACATGATTAGTTAGAGAGGAAGTATCTGGGATGACAACAGGGATGATGACAAGATCCCAGTTGAATTAATGTAATAAAGAAATGACAAGAAACCAGGACTTGTTGATTACAGCGATGTCCATGGTATGTCATCATTTAAGCCTTGAATGTGACTCTTCAAAAGGAAAATCCATTTCTGCTCCTTCTTGAACAGGAATTGGGCCACGTCACTGATGTGAGAAGGAATAAATGGCTGTTCAAGAATGACCCATGTCATTTCATCAGCAGTATGTCTTTGATCTAAAAAGTGATTTGTTAATTTAGTGGCCTGTTTTCGACACCTAACAGTGCTCTTGTGCTCATCTATTCTTGTTTTAATCTTGCGGGTGGTGTAGCCGACATACCTAAGGGAACAGGGACAGGTTATCATATAAATGACATTGTCAGTGTTACAATTAGTATGTTTTTTGAGTAACCATGTCCTCCCTGTCCCTATGTCGACTGTAGTGGTTTTCTCAGTCTGGGGGCAGACACTACATGACCCACAGGGGTAATGGCCAGAGACCGGAGGAAGGTTCCATAGGGTTGTTGAGCTGTCAGTCCTGGTTGTCCTTGGTCTTGTATGGACAAGAGTGTCTCGAAGACTGGGTGCCCTTTTGAATGAAAACAATGGTAACGGAAGTTTTGCATCAGTGCTATTCAAAATCGTCCAGTGTTTGCGAACCAGTTTTTGGACAGAGTTAGACATTGTGTTGAATGTACTGACAAATGTCAGGCGTTCAATCGGTGGTTTGGATGGGCGTTTTTCAATTAGTGCCTCGCGGTTGTTATTCGAGGCACGCTTCCATGCTTTGTTCACAAGATGTTTAGGGTAATGGCGTTCCTCTAAGTGAGTGGATAGTATGGTTGCATGTTTATTGAATAATTCTCTGGATGAACAATTCCTCCTAACTCGGAGGAACTGGCCCACTGGAAGGTTCTCCCTCAGGGAACGTGGGTGATGACTACTGAATCACAGGAGTGAATTTCTCGCCATTGGTTTGGTAAATAACTCACTCTGGAGACTCCCATCTTCGGGAAAAATAGATAGATCAAGGAAGGGAAGTCTAGCATGACTGTACTCAAGCGTGAATTTGAGATAGGGATTGCATCCATTGAGCCATGTATGAAAAGCCTGTACTTCAGGGATAGAGCCTCGCCACACCACCAGGACGTCATCTATATACCTCTTCCATAGCACCAGGTGGTCAAAAAATGGGTTGCTATGGTTGAGGATATGAGTCTGTTCCATTTGGTGTACATAAAGATTTGCCAGACTCGGGGCAAAGACACTCCCCATGGAGGTCCCGGAGATCTGTAGAAACAGTTGTTCTTCAAATTTGAAGTAGTTTTTCTTCATTGCCAGTTCTGCAAGAGATAGAATGAAATTAACTGGGGTTATACTGTCAAGATCTTCCATTGACAGAAGGCCTCTAATTGCATCCAGCGTGTCCTGTTGTGGAATACAGGTGTAGAGTGATTCTACATCAAAACTGACCATTAGGTCAGTGTCCACGTTGTATTGTATAGTTGGTAATAGTCTGAGGACATCAGCTGTGTCCTCCAGATACGTGGGCATTTTCTTAACTAGAGGTCTAAGAAAATGATCTACAAAAGTGGAGAGTGGTTCCAGGAGGGAACCAATCCCCGAGATGATGGGACGGCCTGGCGGTGGTCTAGTGGCTTTGTGGATCTTAGGGAGGCAATAAAAACCTGGAATAGTGGGTTTCTCTGTTACAAGGAATCTGGCTTCCTGAGGTGTAATCCACCCTTCCATGTTCCCTTCGTCCACCAAAGTTTTGATTTCGGTAAGTAAACTCTGAGTGGGGTCTGTAATTAGACGGCGATAACATTTGTCATTATCCAGCTGTCTAAGGCATTCCTGACGGTACTGTTCCAAATCCATGAAAACAGTGGCTCCCCCTTTGTCCGCCGGTTTTATGATAATGGACGGATCTTGCGAGAGATTTTTGACCGCCTGCTGTTCAAGTTTTGAAAAATTGTGGAACGTACTCCGTTCAGTATTTTGCAGCTGTGAAATATCGTGTCTGACCGCTTGTTCGAAGGTGGTAACAAGGGAAGGAACTTGATGACTCAAGGGAGTGAAGGTAGAAGGAGGACGTAGTCCTGTGTTCTTAAGTGTGTCATCACCTGATTGAGATTCTTCAGTTCTGTCTTTGAAGAAAAAATGAAGACGCACTTTACGGAAAAAAATTTCAAGTTCCGTTCTCAAAAGGAACGGGTCTCCTACATTAGTTGGCACGAAGCCCAGACCTCTCTCCAAGACTGACTGCTCAACTGGAGTAAGGATTCAAGAGCTAAGATTAACAACTAGACTCCTGTCGTCTCCAAGCTGTTGTTCTCTTGAGCTGCTCTCCTGCTCCGGGTGTTGGGGAACGTCTGATCGGCTTCCCAGTGGACAGTTTGTGGTCCTTTTCTTCTTCCCCTGTTCTGGCCCCGGCCACGCCCTAAAAAAGGCTGGTTAGGGAAGAACTGAGGAAAAGGAGTGTATGGATTCCTTGTAACAGAGAAACCCACTATTCCAGGTTTTTATTGCCTCCCTAAGATCCACAAAGCCACTAGACCACCGCCAGGCCGTCCCATCATCTCGGGGATTGGTTCCCTCTTGGAACCACTCTCCACTTTTGTAGATCATTTTCTTAGACCTCTAGTTAAGAAAATGCCCACGTATCTGGAGGACACAGCTGATGTCCTCAGACTATTCCCAACTATACAATACAACGTGGACACTGACCTAATGGTCAGTTTTGATGTAGAATCACTCTACACCTGTATTCCACAACAGGACACGCTGGATGCAATTAGAGGCCTTCTGTCAATGGAACATCTTGACAGTGTAACCCCAGTTAATTTCATTCTATCTCTTGCAGAACTGGCAATGAAGAAAAACTACTTCAAATTTGAAGAACAACTGTTTCTACAGATCTCCGGGACCTCCATGGGGAGTGTCTTTGCCCCGAGTCTGGCAAATCTTTATGTACACCAAATGGAACAGACTCATATCCTCAACCATAGCAACCCATTTTTTGACCACCTGGTGCTATGGAAGAGGTATATAGATGACGTCCTGGTGGTGTGGCGAGGCTCTATCCCTGAAGTACAGGCTTTTCATACATGGCTCAATGGATGCAATCCCTATCTCAAACTCACGCTTGAGTACAGTCATGCTAGACTTCCCTTCCTTGATCTATCTATTTTTCCCGAAGATGGGAGTCTCCAGAGTGAGTTATTTACCAAACCAATGGCGAGAAATTCACTCCTGTCATTCAGTAGTCATCACCCACGTTCCCTGAGGGAGAACCTTCCAGTGGGCCAGTTCCTCCGAGTTAGGAGGAATTGTTCATCCAGAGAATTATTCAATAAACATGCAACCATACTAGCCACTCACTTAGAGGAACGCCATTACCCTAAACATCTTGTGAACAAAGCATGGAAGCGTGCCTCGAATAACAACCGCGAGGCACTAATTGAAAAACGCCCATCCAAACCACCGATTGAACGCCTGACATTTGTCAGTACATTCAACACAATGTCTAACTCTGTCCAAAAACTGGTTCGCAAACACTGGACGATTTTGAATAGCACTGATGCAAAACTTCCGTTACCATTGTTTTCATTCAAAAGGGCACCCAGTCTTCGAGACACTCTTGTCCATACAAGACCAAGGACAACCAGGACTGACAGCTCAACAACCCTATGGAACCTTCCTCCGGTCTCTGGCCATTACCCCTGTGGGTCATGTAGTGTCTGCCCCCAGACTGAGAAAACCACTACAGTCGACATAGGGACAGGGAGGACATGGTTACTCAAAAAACATACTAATTGTAACACTGACAATGTCATTTATATGATAACCTGTCCCTGTTCCCTTAGGTATGTCGGCTACACCACCCGCAAGATTAAAACAAGAATAGGGGAGCACAAGAGCACTGTTAGGTGTCGAAAACAGGCCACTAAATTAACAAATCACTTTTTAGATCAAAGACATACTGCTGATGAAATGAAATGGGTCATTCTTGAACGGCCATTTATTCCTTCTCACATCAGTGACGTGGCCCAATTCCTGTTCAAGAAGGAGCAGAAATGGATTTTCCTTTTGAAGAGTCACATTCAAGGCTTAAATGATGACATACCATGGACATCGCTGTAATCAACAAGTCCTGGTTTCTTGTCATTTCTTTATTACATTAATTCAACTGGGATCTTGTCATCATCCCTGTTGTCATCCCAGATACTTCATCTCTAACTAATCATGTCATTCTGTCCTTGGTGCAGCGCTCCACACCTATATCTGCTTTGTTTAATACATTTAGTCTAATTATGGTCATTACCTGTAGTCATCAGGAGTATACATACTGTTGCCCCAATTTTGGGTCAATTACCGCACATAATAATTAGTCTGTAGTCTTAACACTAGGCGCACTGATTCCCGTATTGGCTCTAGTGATCTGATATCAGCACATGCGCTGTTCTTTCAACCACATCCTCCAGTGAAGGCACAATTTGATTATTAAATTTGGAATTGACCACAGTTTTCATGCCCTTGATGCTGCATCGCGATAATATGATATTTGTTTTTTGGCTACTTTGTACATTTTAATGTAATTATCCGCCAGCAGCGCTCCTTTTATCATAACGGCGGCACTAAACTCAAACTCGTATTGTGATCGGTATCACAAGTTAGTGACCTAACACCCGCGCAGTACACACTAGCAGACTCTATAGCGCATGCGCAGTCCAACAACAACAAACTCTCAGTCTACCCATGCGTATTCCAGCCGGGTTGCTTAGCGCATGCACACAATAGCTTAAACTCTCAGTCTATCCATGCGCATTCCAGTCGGGATGCTTAGCGCATGCGCACAATAGCTTGGGCATCATGTTACCATAGCGTTTTTTCACAATATCGGACACAGCTGCAGCCTATTGCCTAATCAGCTCGGATATAAATAGACACGCGCGCCAAGAGTCGGTACCTCCATTCCCTCTCGGACGCTGGAGTCGAGGTACCGACGGACAGGTAGGGCAACACCTTTTAATGTCCCTCCTTTAGTGTTAGTTTCTTTTTTAAGTCATCTTAGCGCCAGAAGGAGTTTTCTAAGTAGTGGTTCTACTCTTAGACCCTGGTTAGACTATTTCCTGCAAGGTTCTGGTCATGTGCTTTACATTAGGTTGAGTCTCTTTTCTATATATAGCTAGGTCTTGTTAGGAGAATTTTGGGAATGTCAACAATTATTGTTTTTAGTCCCTCTGCTATTTCTCAGAGGTTCTTTTCTTCATTTCCATCCTAACTAGAGCGGGGCCTCCCTTTTTCCCGAGTGGGTACCGGTTGAGGTGAGGCGTATTCCCACACAATGCTGGGTAAGTTATCACACTTATTCTCACATGCGTGATTATATACACGGATTAAATACAGTAGTTTTACTAGCGGGGAGAGACTGTCTCCACCGCAGGGTTCGTGTGCTTAGCAACTTGTTCTTGTTTCCCTAATTCTGTTGTACACTATATGTTTTTGATTCACGCTTATGCCTCTCTTTTTAGGAGATACATAAAGTTCTGGACTTCCTACAGTATTCATCTGGGCTCAGAGGAACTGGTAGGACTTATCCAATGTACATAGCGTGAATAGTCACTTTGATTTGCAGTCGCAGTTTCCCAATGGTCCTGAAGAAAGCTAAGACCAACAGTCAGTACAGCTGAAACATGTCGACCTCCACTCACTTTGCCTATATATAGTTATTATTTCAAACTACTTTGGCAATTTTTAATCTTGACCCGAGCGCCATACTGATTAAAATTTAATTTTGGTTCTTGGAGTCAATTTTACCTTCACGTTTTTCACTTTAATTTTTCCACTTGCACTGCACCCCATTAGCATCACCAGTGAAGCCCAGTGGTCTGAACTCACATTATGATAATCCATCTCTGCACCATGACTAGGTGCACTGTTTGAGATCTGGATTGGTGACATCTCCCACATGACGACATTCCACCAAATGGGTGGGCTGATGGGAATTTCTTTACCAGACCTGGGTCATCACTTCTAGTGTTACTAATGGCCTTGGGGATATAGTTCAGTTGCGGCACACTTACAGTTTTCTGACCAGGACACTTTTTCGTGTTTTGATAGTTAATATTAGGGCGTGAGTGGTCTTGGTCGTTAAATATAGCCCTTTTTGACCCTCCCCAAATTTATCCACTGCTTAGAGCTTGTCAGAGGCTCACCCCCTTTCTCCACCACTCTGCGAACACACCTTTTTGGCACACTACTTGTTAGGGGATGAAGTCCCTTTGGGAGCTGAGGGTCCTTGGGGGCCAAGAGCACCTCCTGTTACCACCAGTAAGTCTCATTCAGCGGAATTGATGAGAGCTGGTCGGTGGACCCACCGCCTTTCTCCACCACTCTGCAAATATGCCTCCTGATGCACTACTGGTTGGGGATGAGCCCCCTTGGATGCTGAGGGTCCTTGGGGGCCAAGAATTCCTCCTGTTACCACCAGTAATTCCCATGCAGCGGGATTGCTGAGATGTCATTGGAGGTCGCACCCACTTTCTCAACCACTCTGCAAATGGGCCTCCTGGCCAATACTTAAATAAATTGAGTAGGAGATTTCTGGTGCTCAGCACCAGCATTTAATCATCAACACCAGCGCTTTTCATGAACATCAGTTAAGGACACATTCATTTACCAGGAGATTAAGTGACTTGTCCAGAATCACAGGTTGTCGAGGCAATGCCGGGACTCGAACCTGGTTCCCCAGCTCTGGCCATTATGCCACATCCTCTCTCCACTTTCATAGTTACTATTTTATGAAAAGCTAAAAGGATAAATGGGCTGGTGCAAGCTGCCTCCTGATGAGAACCAAAGCACTTATATTTTTACAAATTATCTACCACTCCTGGTGCACTAATGGTTTTAGGATGAAGTCTATGGGTCAGCGTGCTGGTAAACTCTGCTCTGCCTGTGGTTGGCAGAGTTCCTGCTGAACTCCGCATTCCAATTGGAGTGGCAAAACTCTGCAAACTCCATCAGCGGCGTGGAGTTTAACACCCATCCCTATCAGAGGCACACACATGCTCACAGACCCACAGAGACAGCCTCACTCATACTCTCTTATACTCACCCACCCACTCTAAATCCTACTCAGACACTCGTACGCCCACTGAGATACTCATAAACTCACTCACACATGTAATGTCAAAGGTTAGTGGTTACAGTGAGGAAATAATTTTTTGTAAAAACCTTACAAATTCACTTAGAAAACCAAAGGTTAGAGTGATGGTATAGTTAGGGAATAGAATTTTCTTTAACATGGAAATTCACTGAAAAAACCCCAAAGGTTACACAGATGTTATAGTTAGGAAATAGAATTTTTTTTAAACCTTAGAAATTCACTGAAAAAACTAAAATTTACAGGGACGCTATAGTTAGGCTCATATTTCACCTATGCAAAATCAGAGAAACTCAGCAGTTATATATAGCTAAACTAACTATAATGTATCCGCTGCAATATGCTTCTTATGACCTCACATATTACATCACTCATGAGATAACCAGTGAAATCACTGATGACATCCCTATCACATCTCAAATGATATCACTGATAACATCAATGATGACATCATCCACAGAACCACCCACACACCCACTTAACCTCTATACATTTCATACACCCACTCCTACACAACCACTGGCATACCCATTCAAAGATCCATAGACACACTCACATACCTACTCACTGATCCATAGAGATACTCACACATCAATGTACCCCTTCAGCCAATAACGCAACCACTAACTCGAATAAATAGCCACACATGCACCTACTCACTAATACCGCCACTCACAAATTCAGTCATGAAAACATAGTCTTACATATCCACTCCCACACCCATTCAGCTACTTAGACACTGAATCAGTCACCCATAAAGCTACTCATACACCTACTCACTTACTTTTACAGTCACTCTCAAAGCTAATCACTCATCCATTCACTTACATATAATAACACATGCAATCAGTTACCTATATAGTCACAGAGAGAAGCACATACTCTCCTATACAACCACTCTCACACTAATTCGCTGACCCATATAGCCATGCACTATACTCACTAATGCATACACCCTAGTATGCACTATGTCGCACACCCATACACACACTTATGCACCTACTCAGTTACCCATTCAGCCACTAAGACACCCACACACCCACCTATACAACCACTCATTCACCCTCTCCTTCACCATTATAGACACCCACACAGACACATATTTAATCATGCACCCACTGGCACACCCACTTGCTCACCCATACAAAAACATATACACCCACTCACTCATGTATACAGTCTCTCACATGCACTCTTACTTTCTATACACCACTTATACACCCACTCACTTTCCCATACAAGTACTCCTACAGCCACTTACCTTAGTATATATGTTTAAAACTCAGCAACATTTAGAACGCTAAAAATCACTGGATGATGTTATCAGTGATGTCATTCGAGATGCTATCAATGATGTCATCCATGATGTCATATCAGAAGTCAACAGTGATCTCACTGACCATGTAATGAGGTTGTAATATTTGAGGTCATAAGCAGTGCTTTGTGGGAGTGGGAGTTATAGTTAGCTCAGCTAACTATAATTTCTGTATTTCACTGGTTTTGTAAAACTAAAACTTGAGCCTAAATATAACTTCTCTGTACTGGCAGTAGGTTGTTATAGTTAGGACCATGTTTCCATAGGAAACATGTTTTTTTGACTTGCCTATATCTTTGGTGCTGTTTGACAAATCTTCATGGAATTTTCAAAGTTTTTGGTGATTTTTGTTGCGCATGGAGTGTTTCGGGGTGATCTGTTGAGCAGGGGCCGAGAACAAGGGGTTCAACATTTTCTCTCTCTCCCTCTGTGTACATTTTTATTCACTGAAAAAAAACATAGGTTTCAGGGCTGTTATAGTTAGCTGGATATTTCACTCGTACAAAACCATTGAAATTCCTCTGTTATAGTTAGTTCTACGAAGTATAACTCGCGGGCCGCAATCCACTGCTGATTATGTCACATATTATATAATTCATGACATGGTCAGTGACATCACTGATGACATCACTGATGACATCTCAAATGACATCACTGATGACATCAATGATGACATCATCCAGTGAATGTGGTTTGGTTTGATATTTAAATATATATTATTATATAAATAGCATTCTGCATTGAAGAATGAGTGAATGTATTAGTGTCTGGATGAAGCATTTACTAGCTGTATGATTGACTGTTTAAGTGACTAATTTAAAGTGTCTCACTAAATATATGAGTTAGTGACTAAACTGTGTGAATGTATATATCACTCTGTCTGTTGTTGTGTAAAGTGCTGCATTAGTTAGTTAGTTGTGTGTGTGATTGGGTGGGGTTGTATGACTGTGCAAAGATGGGTGAATAGTTGGTTCACTAGGTATATGAGGTTAAGAGTGCATGTGGAACACTTGTTTGGGTGAGTGAGCATGTTTATTGACTGTGTTGATGTGCAAATATATCTCTTAGTGATACATGTGCAACAAAGTAGAACAAATAAAAGGCAGTGTATGTGACAGTTGTGTATAAAAAATTATACATAAGAGTCTGTGATTGTGTAAATGACTGTATACTTGTAATAATGATTTTATAAGACACTAAGTATGAGTTACTATCTGTATAAATAAATTAAGTAGTGTTTGTATAAGTGTGTAGCTAAGTAAATGAGATCAATAGTTTATGTAAGTGAGTAGGATGACTGTATAAGTGAGTAGGATGGGTGCTGGTGTGCCAAAGCCGATATAGGTGTATAAGTGCATTTGATAGTGTTCTATTAATTTGAAACTTTGTGTATGGGTCAATTTATAGGTGAGTGGGTAGATGTGTGTGCAGACCTAGGAATCACTGAGTGGGTTTTTAGAAACTTGTATTGAAGTGTCAATGGTTTGAAAAATGATACTTTGTATTTTATACTGAGGGTTTAAAGGTTATATTACTGTGTGATGAGGTGTATCAGATTGTCACGTGGATGATGTCATCAGTGATGTCACTGACCATGCCATGAATGATGTAATATGTGACAGCATCAGTAGTGGATTGCGGGTGCACGAGTTATAGTTAGTAGAACTAACTATAACTGAGAAATTTTGATGGTTTTGTACGAGTGAAATGTCCAGCTCACTATAACAGCCCTGAAACCTATGGTTTTTTCAGTGAATTTCTAAGGTTTTTTAAATACTAATTCCTAACTATAACATGTCTGAAACCTATGGTTTTTCAGTGAATTTCAAAGGTTTTATAAATGAAAATTTTTAAATATAATATTAGTTATATTTATTTCTTTGATACTAATTTTCTAAATTTTTTTAACTATTTATTTTTACATATTTTAAGTTTTAAATTACATTATATATTTTTAATATAAATGGATTTTTTTTAAATATTGAAACTCAAATATTGTTTTTTTTTGCTTCATATTTTTCTTTTAATATATTTATATTATTTTATTGTTTATTTTTATTGTATCCATTTTTTTGGGGAGTCGTGCAGCCAAAGCATACCTTTCTCGATCACTGCGCGGAACCTAGCCACCATTTTAGGAATGTTGTGAAGGATCCGTGTATTGTGTGCGATGGGTGCGTATTTGAGTGCACAATTGGTAAGCGACCGGTACACTACTACTGCTCCCGGGCATTCGCGACATATGCGCATTACTGTATGCGTTGCTCGCGCGCTTCCGCCTGACATCATATACACGTTGGACGCGGTGAGTGTGCGACTCCAGCAAATTTTATTTTGTCTTAAATTATATATATATATGTCTTTAATATACATATTAGGGCAAGAAATTATCTAAGCTATTCATAAAAATGATATATTTTTACTTGTAATAAACTTATATTATTTTTAAATGCAATTTCGCAAAGTCGCGTTGGGTGCGTGCTGCCTGTGCGCACGGAGCGCGGACCCCATGTGACTTGAAAAAAAAAGATTTGATTGGTTTATAATATTTCCCATTGTAACTATTGAAGGACCCCACCCATATCAATCATTCTTCTTTGAGCTTCTTTGGAGACACATCTCTCAGCTTATAAGAACTTCATTGAGATCATTTCTTTTGTGCGATTTTTGAAATCCAGGAGACAATGGCTTCAGGACAGCAGCCACCACAAGATTCAGAAGATTCTTCAGAGGAAAATTTGTTCAAGAACCTCACCATCAAGAAAGACCTGTGTCGGTGGTCTCAAAGTTTTCTACTTTCCAAAAAGGCGAAAAGAAGGTGAATGCCACGAAAGTCCTGTGAAATATGTGAAAGTGTCCTATCCAGAGGCACTGCTGAGAAGAAATATTCATGCGGTACTTCCTCCATGTACAAACATCTGAAGACTCTTCACCCAGTGAATCTGACTCGGGAGGAGTGCAAGAGATTATAACACAACCCTCTACCTGCAGTGCCTAGTACCTCTGATACTTCCACATCACCAGCATGCCATACGTCCAGAATTTGCTGAACTGAAGATGCACTGCATAAAGTGCGACCAGCTTCCATGCTATTGAGAGCAGTCTGTTGACCTAGTGTGCACAGCAAAACCAAATCATCGTTGTTAGACTATTGTTTGCTTTTTTGATAGGATTGGCTGTGAATTCCTGAAGTTGCCTGTTTGCTTGTCCTTTATTCTTTTAAAAAAACTCCAAAAAAATATCAAAATTGTTTAGAAAAGTACAAAAAAAATATAAAACAGAAAAATAACAAAATAAAAAGTTTTTTTCAGAACTAACTTCTCTGGATACAGAAAGAGAAATATTTGTATGATAGTGTGTGAAAGTTTGGTTGAATGTATGTGTAGTCATAATTGACTGAAAGAATGCATTAGTAGTGTATGGTGAATGTATAAGTGCAGAACTATAAGGAAGTGCTGCAGCATGACACTGTAAGTTCTGTAGCTGCACTGTGCTGTGGTACTTCCGAAGCACAGGGATGCAACATATGTACCTAAATATGTTACAAGTCTATGCTTCCCTCTGCACTGCTGCTTAAACTGCAGCCATGCAGTGACACAGGCACTGTTGCACCATGGTGCAAAGATATCTGTGTCGTTTGTTTTTGTGCAGGAAGACACACCTTCTTGCCCAAAAACTATCAGTGATGGCATTTTTCTCCTTCATTGTATGCTGTGCAATGCAGCATATATTGAAAGGTAAAAAATGAGGCGAAATGAATACAATTATCCTTGTTGTGCCTTCCTACACCAACTGGAGGATGGTGCAGCATTCAAGCATCTCAAGATTTATGATTTATGATCAATCTGGAGATGTGTCTTTTTCTATGAGTGTTGTGTGCAAACACCCACAGCAACACCTATGGAACGCCCTTTCAATGCATAGTGGTGTGTATGATGAGGTCATATTTACATGGAGAAGAAAAGATACACACCTCGTGCCTTTAACTCTCCTTGAAAATATGAAAGAGTTTCTTGCGCCATCACTATGTTACAAAAAGTGACATATTTTTGGTACAGGATGCTTGTAAATTTGCCCAATAAGTGCTTAGGTATTGGCAGACTGTTACAATAAGAACATATTGCTAGTTGATTGATTGAAAAATTGCATGAGAGTGACAGGAAGTAATCACAGAGATATGTCTCCAAAGATGCTCAAAGAAGAACGATTGAAATGCTTGGTTCAATGGGAAATGTTATGAACCGATCAGGTCACTTGGGATCCTATGACAGAGGGATTCAAACACTACATAGGTATTAACTGGGTATTTTGAAGACTGTATTAAAACGTTGTAGCTTAATGCATGTTTGCATGCATAGTATATAAAGAAATTGACTTGTACTAGGGTTAGTGGCTCCTTAAGTATATGTTTTTAAATGGAGTAATATCAGTACTGCAAAGAGAGTCCAACATAAATTAATAAGCGGTTGGGTTTTAGCACAGTGAATGGATTGGTACATGGTGCTGAATGGGTCACTAGAGTAGTGCAAGGAGAGTGACAAAGTGTTTGCTGGAGTATATGGATACTACCTGGCGAAACAAAGGTATGTAAGATAAGTGTATTATAGGTGAATAAAGGACTGCATGCACATTGGACAGAGGTTTGTAGCACTCCATGTTATAAGGCCTGGATTACTGCATGAATACTTGGGTACCGACTGAATGATTAGAGTACTGCAAGGAGAATGCCTGGGTGAATTTATAAGTGGTTGGGTTTTGGCGCAGTGACAGGATTAGTACATGGTGCTGAATGGGTCACTAGAGAAATGGAAGGGGAGTGATAGGTTTCTAAGCATTTATGTTTCAGCAAAGACATGAAGTAACCAAAATGCTCTCACAATGGTAGCCCACATGCACACAGACTCTCAGTGTGATTCTAGACAAGCAACACTATTCCTTAGACTTTAGCAAAACAGACTCACTAGTCTGTACGGGGTAAGGTGACTGCACACATTCTGCATATTTCACTACTGCACTCTAGTGTGAATGCCTGACTCATTCTGCGAATGCATAAGCAATGACTGGCTTCTAATACTGCTAAAACTTGACAACGGGATAGAATGCACTTTCATTTCAACCGTTTCCAATTTACATAACTTTCAACCATACCCCCATTTTGCCCAATGCTGTTACCATAGTAACAGTTCATGAAACACTCAACTGAACACACAGGTCGCAGGTTTGGCACACAATGTTGCAAATCCAAATAGCAAGTGTGCTTGAATTTTCAAAATATCAGCCTATCCTATGCAGTGTTCCTTTCAAAGACTTTTCATGAACCAAAAAGAAACATGCTTTTAAAACACAGAAACATGCTCCCTATTTTTCAGTCTATAATGTTCTCAAACAGCCAATCATTTCTCTTTTTTGAAAACTGCATCTTATCCACCATTTTAGAAAAATGTAAGTTTCCAAACTGCCCATTTCACATACAGACACCTTCTCAGTCCATCCAGACCTCCCTTCAAGATGCTGTATTGTGGGGCACAGCTATATTTTCTGGAGCCAAAAGTATGCAGAACACAGAGGTATTGACAAAGACCTAGCTTTACCAAATGTAGACATTAAATGGCTGAGACAGAGAGGATTAAAGTAGTACCAATTGATGCCATTGGTTAAATCCTTTATGCATCTCCATCACCCTGACCTCATAATTGTGCACTGTGGTGGCAAGGACCTAGGAACTATGACTGGGGTAGGTCTGGAAATGCTTATGAAGGACACCTTTGGAGAATTGATGTCACTTTTCCCCCAAACTGCCTTTGTCTATTCTAACATATGCCAAAGACAGAAATGGAACTGGTCCAATCAATTTTGTCCACAGATTGAGAAAGCTAGGAAACATGTCAATAAAGCTGTTTCTGCTTATCTCTGAGATTATAGGATGGGGTCCATTTACCACAACAATCGAGTTTTAATATGAATGTCATCTATAGGAGAGATGGAGTACATTTTACAGATGAGGATAACAGAGTCTTCCTCATCATCTTCAGACTCTGGGTACTTACTTATAGATACCAAAATCTATCAATAAACACAATGGCTGTTTTTGAGCCAACTAAGATCTAAACACATAAGCTTGATGTATATTTAAACAAATATAACTTTTTTTGCTTGGAGTCGCACACCCAGCGTGTTTTGGAGTTGCGCACCTAACGCGTTCACAACAGGGGGCCATGCTGACCGCCGGGCTGGGTTTGCGACTCCTAATTTTACCGTAATTATTTTTTAGCACCTACCACTAATTTCTAATCTTCCCGGGGACCCCATCCCCCGGGGCCTATATACAATGTGGGGGGAGCCCCAATGCCGCTACAGTCCCACCGGCTCCCCGCATCCTTTGGGAGCCGGCATTGCTTTTCCACATGGGGAGCTGCTAACATGCAGCTCCCCGTGTGGAAAAGCAATCTGGTTTGCATTTTGAAAGAGAGAGCAGGTTTCTCTGCTCTCTCTTACAAAATACAAACCTAGTTTGCTATGGCAGGTTGGGAGCCAAGAGACTCCCGCCCTGCCATAGCAGACTGCAGTGTCCCGGGGTGGGCACCCCGGGACACTGCAGGAGCCGGCCCTGGGGTGTGTCGGTCCCCAGAGCCACAACAAGGCTCCAGGAGGGGGGCTGCATGGCCCCCTCCCACAATTTACAAAGCCCCAGGGGTCGTAGTCCCCAGGGCAGAGGGGTCTGTCACAGATTTCCGAATTTTACTATTTATTGCCCTGGGGAGGTGGCGGTCCCTGGGGCCTGTTGAGACCCCCACACATTTTCTTTTAAAAAAAATAAATAAACGCAAAATGAAGCCCCGGGGGTGGCGGTCCCTTGGCTGCGGGGGAGGGGGTGTGAGCTCCACCATCCATGTATTTTGTAGCCCCGAAGGGTGACTGTGTATATATTTCAATACTGGGTAACCATGTTAAAAGTGAAACAAAAGTAGCGCAAGGGACTTGTAAATAAGCCCCTATGTATACAGTTTTTTTAGGTACTACTATTTTGTAAAACTGTAATGTAGTAAGTTATCAACAGAAATAACTGTAGTAAATGTCCTTAATATCTCACAGAGATAGATCTCTAACCCCTCTGCAGTAATATAAGTTCACAGTATTAAAATATACACAGTGACTTCATAGTATTCCACAGGAGAAGAAGGAGCACAACAACAAAAAATAAAAAAAATTATAATATCTAGTCTGAAAAAGTCGGGAAAGTTAGCTGGATATTAGGTTTCAGGGATGTCATTTGAGATGTCATCAGTGATGTCACTGACTATGTCATGAATGATGTAATATGTGACATCATCAGCAGTGCATTGCAGGGGCGTGAGTTATAGTTAGCTCAACTAACTATAGCACTGGAATTTCTATGGTTTTGTATGAGTGAAATTGTTGCGTGTTTATCTAGGTTCCTGATCGATACTGTGACCTTATGCCCCTATTCGGCTATAAATCCATTTATTCCCTATATTGGCATAACCGTTCAAGTGCGATTTTCTGAAAAGTCATCTCTGGCCTCACACGAACAGAGCCACATTCCAGCATAGTTCCCTCTGCCACTTCCTTTGCGACCAATTAGTGCAATGACAGAGCAGTAGTCACTATCTGATATTCCTAGATAAAACTCCGAGTTCTTCAACAAGATAAAAACTCAGCAAACCTGGAAATCCCCGCTTGCTATGTTTTGATTAGTAATAGAACTCTAATGAGCAACTGATAACTATCACTTCCTACTGACATCTTTAATTGACGTCTTATGTCCAGCAAACTTGCGTCAA
Organism: Lissotriton vulgaris; assembly: GCF_964263255.1. Lineage (NCBI taxonomy): Eukaryota > Metazoa > Chordata > Amphibia > Caudata > Salamandridae > Lissotriton > Lissotriton vulgaris. The sequence continues at coordinate 16,959 of NW_028247325.1, read as the reverse complement.
ACCCGGCACCTGTCAGGTATAAATATTACCAACGTTGCCTTAAGCAATGCCTGTTGTACGAGCTACTGAAGCCAGCTGCCTGCACGACCCCGTGTTGGTAAATCTAGCACTCAGTCGCTGCAGCCTGCTATCCTGTGGTGGTGAAGCTGCTGATACCATTATCGCCGCTAAAGCGCGACCTATGGTGCAGTACGCTTAAGGAGCTGAACAGCCGTTCCTCTGCGAAGACATCCAGCAGATTCCAGCTGCCCGCGGACGCTGTCCCCCCTCCTTCCTCGACGCGCTGAAGAGACCCGCTGCCTTTCTCGGGCAGAGAAATCCAGCCACGGCGTTTCCGGTTTACCCTCGCGGGTGACTGGGATATCGAGAGAGACCCCTGAAGGAGATACCAATCCTCCATCATTCTATTCAGAGGTATGGTGTTGACTAAACCCTTAGACGAGAATTCTTGAAACAAACCTTGGCAAAACCAACTTAACTTAAAGCTACTTACTTACTCCCCTTTCACGTGTTAGGCTTAGGTCAGGCACACTGGGGTAGGCTTAGTTAGAAGCACCAGTTGAGTATGTTAGCCTAATGTATATATGACTGTATATATGTTTTATTACTTTTAAACCATTGTATGGCTAAGAAACCATATCAATGCTTTTACAGTTCTATTTCGCAATACTTATCTTACTGTACGTACTTTTTATAATAACAATTATTGCAATTGTGGCAATACATTTCTCTTGTACGAGAAGAAAGACTGTTCAATAAATGTTAACCCTTTATTGATAAACGCCCGTCTCTCTATTCTCTACATCTCGTGAAAGTAAACTGCACTAGACTGACTGAGTGAAATACATGTCTATTGTTTCACACGACCCTAGAGATTGACTCTTGATCTGAGGAGCAAAGTTGTCATGTTGCACGGTTGTTGGAAAGCTGAATCCCTTCTTGTCTGTGCCAAGGAAGCTGATCACTTCCTATGCAGAGAAGAAAGTTTCCAGTGACCTCTGAGCTAGTTGGTAACACAACCCAATTAAGTTTAGCATAGTCAGTGGAGGCCTGGAATATCCGCAGTTCCACGTCGATACTACTGTTTATGTTATTCCAATGCGCAGGGCCTAGTGGGAAACTAGGAACTACACTACATGGCGCCCAAACGTTTGGTAAGGCGATAAACTAACGCAAGACTTGTAGAGTAACTCAGTCATGCATATTTCACACCCCTTTCTCCCGTAAATACTCCAATAGACGTCTGGAGTGGGTGAAAGGTTAAAATCCGCCCGACCTTAGTAGGAAGAGATTCCTATGTAAAGCTCTGGTTTATTCAACGTTGAAGGATACAGTGTTCCAAAATATTGTGCATCTAATCTTTGTCTCCTTGGAGACCTACTCTGCAAAACCTGCATTTATACAATGTCAGTAGAGAATAACGGAACCACTGGGGCCGCAGCAGATGCGACTCAGCAAGGTCCCGAATACACAGACCCGGATGCTATTATCATCCCGGTCCAATTAAGAAAATCTATAACTTTAAAACTTATAGAAAACGGACTGACACCTCAAGGTGGTACAGTAGTTTTCGTGATAGAGGCTCACGAATATCGGCGAACAGAGGTATTCTATTCATGGATAAACTTTCCAGTGGTAAACGCTATAACAAAAGAGTTTCACTATTACAAAATAGAGAAACCTCCGGAAGAGTACGCTCCTTTCGAGGAGATTGAAATTCCACTTAAATTTCAAGAGCACCTGCTCTGGTTTAATGGCGCCCTAAAACACAATGGTCACATAACCAGGCTCGGTCCACTAGGTAGACCAGGAGCCACGTGGCCGGTTCTAGCCAGCTACACACCACATCCGAACATTGTAAAAATGTCTAGAGAAGAGCTGTTAGTACAGCTAAACACATTAATAAAAATATATAGGCAATTAGTCCAATATGTAATGCGGACTGCAACAGTCCAGCCAGCTGTTAATACACCACAGCTGACCCCTCATCAGGGGGACACAAATAAAATTACACCACAGAACATACAGTCATGTCTTGGTAAAACACCCGTAAAACGGGAACAAATTCCTTTCTGGTTAGCCCAGAAAATCACTCAAATAGAGGCAGTATTTCCTGATACTACCCCTATTGAGAAACACAGAATCTTGACCATCTGCCTTCCTATGGGAATCGCACCACACGTGGAGGACTGCGACACTTGGGGTACAGTCTTTGCTTCCATTTACACAAAAACACACGGTGTTCCGTCTATGGCGGTAATACCAGAAGTGCTAAAACAGATTCAAAATGAATTCGGTCCAGAGCCCGCTTTAAATCTAGGTATGAAATTACTGAAAGACTTCAAGCAGGTCACGGCTATATTATTAGCCAACATAAAGGGAGAAGCAGCATCTGTGGCGATCCGCCAGAAGTTGAGGGAAACAGATATAAAAGATCCTGTTGAGCTTGCAAAAATCATAGAAAAGTGCTATGAAGAATTAGGTAGAGACAGCTTGGGTGGAAAACCAGCCAAGCCCCAACTGCTCGAAAATCCTGAAAAATTATTTATTAAAAATAATTCAAATACTCCTAAAAAGAGCTGGGATGGAAATAAACAATCCACTCCCAAGGAAAAAGTTTTCCAGTCCAGAGGAAGGTCTCCTCGACGGAGAGAAAGAACTCCGACTCGAGAACGCCAGTCTCCCCAGCGGGAGCCCTCTGAGAAAAGATATAACCTTAGAAATAGGGATAATCTGAAAAAACCTGATAGATATCAAAGTATTGATACACGTCCCTCTCGATCTTTTCCACAGAATTCGGAAAGAAGAGGACGGTCAGACCCAGGAGAGCACACCAAGTCCAAAGACAAGGAACCTGCTCAGAGTAAAAAATCTCAAATTCAGAAAAAGAAGGTAGCCAGTATTAGAGTAATCAACCATGCCGAGAATACTGAGGACACAGTTGAAAAACGGGGAGTGGGCATTGACAATGTTGGACAGTGCAGCAGAAATCAGTATAGCGCGCAAGATCTTGATGAGTCATCTGGAGACAGTGGACACGAATGAATACATTCAAGTTGAAACTGCCGACGCCAGACTTAGCGAGCCCCATAAAATATACGAAATAACATTGCGTATAGAGGGTGATAAGACTAGGAAAATTAAGGGTCTATTTTGGGATAAGCTCTCAAAAGGCTATGATATTCTGTTAGCTGAAAAAGATTGGCCCCCAGAGTTTGTCAGGGAGTGCCCTCGTGGCGAAGAAGTGATTATGCCTGCCTTCTCGAATCACATTCCGATTCACAAAAAATATACATATGCAAGGAAATGGGCAGTAGCCCAGGCACCTGCATTATATAAAAATCATGTAAGATGGGATGAGGATTCACCGCCTCACAAAATCCAACTAAAAAGTGAACCAACTGCCCAACGGCAGTATCCCATAAAGCAAGAAGCTAAAAAACAGGTCAGGGAGATCTTAGATCAACTTGAGTACCAGGGGGTGATTGAAACATGCACCTCTCAAATGAACAATCCTTTGTTTCCTGTCTCCAAGCCAGACAGTTCATATCGTCTAGTTTTGGACTACAGACATCTTAATACATGTTGCAAAACTTTTGCAGTGCAAAACTCGCATAGTGCAGCCCTAATGAATAACATAGTTAGGAAAAAATATAAAACAACATTAGACATTTCTAATGGTTTCTTTTGTCAAAACATTGCACCAGAAAGCAGATATATGACCGCTTTCTTCGCATTTGGGTCACAGAAAAAATTCTGTCGACTCCCACAGGGGTTCAAGAACAGCCCAGGACTATTCTCAGCTAGGGTAACAGAGTTACTACAAATCTATGATGATGAAGCATTGTCTTACGTAGATGATATTTATCTCACAGACGACGACTTGGATACTCACTTGAAAAGAGTGAACACCATTATACTTGGGTTCGCAGCAGAGGGTTACAAATTCAACTTTAAAAAGTCCCGAATTGCCCATCTGACAGTACTATTTTTAGGGTACGAATTATCAAGTGAAGGGAAAAGCCTAGCGGACAACTTCTTAGAGAAGTGCGCTGTACTCCAAGCTCCAAAAATGCTGAAGAATTTACAATCTATTCTAGGTTTTCTGAATTTTGGAAGAACTTACATACTAAATTACGCAGAGAGGGTTAAACCTCTCAACGAACTAATTAAACCTGATTTTAAACAAATCAATTGGACTCAAAAACACACAGAAATTTTGAGATCACTGCAAACAGACATGTTAGCAAAAACAAAATTAGATACACGTGACAACACGATCGATCTTGTAATCCGAGTCATCCCAGGAAGATGCGGATTCACGTACCTAACCTCTAATGAGGGAGAAAAGGTACCTATTTCAATTAAATCTCACTTGTACACACAAGCAGAAAAAACATTCAGTCACACAGAAAGAACTGTGAAAGCAGTGCAAATCGCATTAGCAAATGAACGAGAACTAGCACACGGCAAACAGATTAATATCCTTACAGCGCAATCCGCCTTCGAGGCGCTATTCAGCCCAGTAAACCTGCCTACAGTGTCACTGGATCCGAAATGGATACAGTGTATAGATTCTCTAGGAGCGGAAGATGTGAAATACTATTTCGCCCCGCAATTTGAAGAACTGAATGATTAAGAATATGAAGAAGAATATCCTCTGCCAATCGAAATTCTGCCTCTCCCACAATACGCCTGTATAATCTATACAGATAGCTTTGTACAGCATTTCAACGTAGAGAAAAAATCCTACGATGCAGCGTGTGCGATCATTAAAGGTCGTTGGCTGTGCGGTAAATTCAGACCGAAAGTAACAAAAACTGAATCTGTAAGAAACTGTTCGGTTCAAAGAACTGAAATCAGATCTTTAAAGATGGCGCTAGAAAATGCAGAACGTGAATTCCCGACACTTATAGTGTGCGATTCTCATTTTTGCACCAACTCTTACAACAATAAACTGCAGAGTTGGATCGAAAATGACTACAAAGATGACACAGGTGCCACAATAAAGCATAAATTGCTCTGGAACGAGGTAGCTCTTTTTAGTAAAGAACTACAAAAGACTCACGTGATTCATGCACAGAGTCTTCAACGTGATGGCGTTCACGTTGCAGGGAATTCATTGGCTAATACAGCCAAAGCGGAAGCAACTAAACCGGCTTCCGTAGCCACAAAAAAGCGTACAGATAAATACATAGACGGGGAAACCATGCTGGCAGTAAAAATGACCGTAAAAGGCGACTGTGCAGCACTACCCGTAAACTATCCACTCAATTATGCATACATAATCGATGCAAACTCCGTTCCTTTTGCTCGAATCCCTGGAGTGGGGGACAGAGTAATTCCAAACATGAACAGGAGAATATTTTTAATAGCAGACGCACATATGGGTTTGGGTCTAAGGCACAGAGAGATCAAGGAATCACTGACTGAATTACAATCAGTATTCTGGTGGCCGGGAATGAGTGTAGAACACCAAATATATGCAAACAACTGTGAAAAATGTAATACGGATCGCAGTAGCGAACCTTGCTACCGGCTACCAGTTAGAAAGAGCGTAACGCTGCCTACACCCCATTCTGCGTCCTAATAATAGTTAAGACGAAAAGCACTTAAAAAATGAGGCCTCCAGCGCTCGGCTGACGCTAGAACGGTTATAAAAGATTTGCGAGTCAATATCGGCACATACTCAATTACCACGTTCTATTCTAACCAGGGTCCTGCTTTCAGCTCTCCAGTCCTGGCCTAGCTAAGATCAAAGACCTTAAAACACCGTCTATACCAAAGCCAATACCTGAGAATGCAACCACAGATATTGAGTTAGACGTGTCACAAATTTTACATTTCAACAGAACAAATCCTGATTGGAAAAAATGGTTAATCTGGCCTACAGACACAAATAGCTGTCAAGATAGATTCCTGAATAAAACACAGGGGTTAAAAATGACCAGATTAGACTCTAGATACTCCCAGAGACAACATCCAGGGATTATAACAACATACAGTGTAGGGAAACTCTGCCTTGAATGGCTAACTTCGTCCACACTGGCTGAAATTAAGCAACACTTGTCTTTACTAAAAGAGGGTGCTGATTTGCGCGATTTCATTCTTGGACCACGCAAACAGCGTCAAAAGCGTTTCATAGCGACCAGTATCTATGCTGCTTACAACGAGGCTTGGAAAGTAAAGCAAATTGAAACTGCTGAAAAAATAAGAGAAATTGATCGTATTAATTTGGAGAAATCACTTTCTGTGGTAGACAATGGGTTAACGACTCTGTCTTCCAGAATATATTCGTTGGACAATATTGTATCCTCTGCCTTTGATGTGATAGACAGAGATTTGCTAATGTTACAACATGGCCAATCTCAACTACGCTCTATTATAGAATTAGGCTGGACGCTGCAAAATCTTCGTTCAGGCTATGTGCCTTGGCGTTTAATCAACACAACGTCATTATTTTCCAGTTTTAACCTTACTGATAAACAGATCAGTTTGGCACAGAAAGGAGCAGACTATACAATCCTGAGCATCGAAAAACTCGAGAGATTACCATTGACAATGTCAGAGAGTCCTGTCATTGAATGGATAATACACGGAATTATCACAATTCCGATAACAACTTTCCGATTTAAAAAGTGCCTTGAGTACATACCTGCTGGCCAATATGAACAATTGGGTAAAGGATATGTAAAATCCGAATGGAAATTACCATACACTCATTCTTGCTATAGTGACAGTGACAAAAATGTATTTCTTAGTGGTGAAAATTGTAAACATTCACTAAGCGGTATACTTTTGTGTCAGGGTATTAATTTACACGGAGCATGTGATGGAAATTCAAACAACCTTTCATGCCACCAGCTAGTCACACCTGCAACCCAGATAGAGCCCTTCTTTATGCAACTTTCGAACGGGAGTTACATTCTTAGAACGGATCACAGATGTTGTGGCCTCACGCCAGGGAAAAGTTATCTAATAGAAGTAACGTCCATGGTCAAATGTTGTATGCAAGCATTGTTTCCGAGTGGGCCTCCAGACATAGTGACTCCCATCTGGCCTCGTCTGAATCTCTATTCTATACGAATTGATACATTAAGCAAAATGAAATCTGTACTTTTACAGACAACAGTGCCTATAACGTCATCTAAAGAGACGTATGATCTTCTAGTTGCAAGGACAGCTACTGAAATTCATGACCTTTTATCAACAAATTGCCCCGTGCATTTCGTAGAAATGTTCAGCCAACTCCTTAACATGTCTAGTGGAACAAGCATCCCAGGCATATTTAAGACAGTCTTTACGGGACTGCTAACACCCTTCCAGGCAATTTTGGGAATCTTTCCTAATTTTGTGCACTCCATTTTTGGCGGCATACCATTATTTTTGGGACTCGTCGCAGGGATTCTATTTTTGACCCTCCTGCTACGTTATGGCAAGCCTCGGCTCAGACATAGCTCCCATGGGAATGGAAGAGACAATCCTAGCAATGCGCTACCGGGACAGGATAACTAACGTCCTTGGATTGGCCAGGCTGAGAGATCTTAACATGACCTGGTTCCTTTCATTCAGACCGATATGGCAAAATTGCATTTTACCTGTGATACTGTGTATGCTTTGCGGCGATGAATGCGTGTTGGACATCTGTCTTTCACTTCCATCAGCAGTACCAATGGACGTCGATACTTTGCTCAGTCCAATAACGGCTCACGCATTGTGTTGTCCCCAGCGGCTACCAATCCTGATGACGGCATTCGTGGAGACTCCTGTGCTACAACCAAGTGGTAACAGTGGAGCGAGTGACAAAAGCAACATCATCCAGGTACAACGTTCTGTGAGCATTGCTGGTCCTGCCTTCGATGACAGCAATCATTCTCACACCTGCCAAGTTACAGCGCTATCTAATTTGGTTGAACTATCACCTGATTTTGTAGACCAATTCTTTGAGAGCCTGTCTGATACGATGTTCTCACCCATAGAGAAACAATAACTTTTTTAGAAGCTTTCCGACACACAGCGTTCCCATGAACTCTGAATTCGGCCTTCAGTTTTGATCAACAAAAACTGCCAAGAGCTTTGGAAATCTATTTTTCCCCGTTCAAGCAATAACTTTTTGATTTGGACAATTTTTCTAATATTGACCTTTTTGGCACGAACAATTCTTTGCTTAACGTAAAAACTATTCTTAGAGAACAGAAGCTTCACACTTCTATTTCTAAACACATCTAGAGACATAACAACATTACACCAGCCTCTAGCACACATGTTATTACAATGCATTTTTATGTGATGATTTATCTCGCTTTTCTTCTGTCAGAGATACTTCATGTGTAATTCCTTTTGCATAATCGTTCATTGATTTCATATGCAGTAATTTTTTGAATGATTTCTATGCTTTAAAAAACGTACAGTACCTATATTCATGTATTACAAGTACGCCTATTTCGAATGCATTTATGTATTTTGGGGTGGGCAATGTTACACATGCATCTAATTGCTTTAGTTTTAGTAATTTTGATGGACATTAACCCGTGGAGTGGGTGTTGCGTGTTTATCTAGGTTCCTGATCGATACTGTGACCTTATGCCCCTATTCGGCTATAAATCCATTTATTCCCTATATTGGCATAACTGTTCAAGTGCGATTTTCTGAAAAGTCATCTCTGGCCTCACACGAACAGAGCCACATTCCAGCATAGTTCCCTCTGCCACTTCCTTTGTGACCAATTAGTGCAATGACAGAGCAGTAGTCACTATCTGATATTCCTAGATAACACTCCGAGTTCTTCAACAAGATAAAAACTCAGCAAACCTGGAAATCCCCGCTTGCTATGTTTTGATTAGTAATAGAACTCTAATGAGCAACTGATAACTATCACTTCCTAGTGACATCTTTAATTGACGTCTTATGTCCAGCAAACTTGCGTCAAACCCTGCACCTGTCAGGTATAAATATTACCAACGTTGCCTTAAGCAATGCCTGTTGTACGAGCTACTGAAGCCAGCTGCCTGCACGACCCCGTGTTGGTAAATCTAGCACTCAGTCGCTGCAGCCTGCTATCCTGTGGTGGTGAAGCTGCTGATACCATTATCGCCGCTAAAGCGCGACCTATGGTGCAGTACGCTTAAGGAGCTGAACAGCCGTTCCTCTGCGAAGACATCCAGCAGATTCCAGCTGCCCGCGGACGCTGTCCCCCCTCCTTCCTCGACGCGCTGAAGAGACCCGCTGCCTTTCTCGTGCAGAGAAATCCAGCCACAGCGTTTCCGGTTTACCCTCGCGGGTGACTGGGATATCGAGAGAGACCCCTGAAGGAGATACCAATCCTCCATCATTCTATTCAGAGGTATGGTGTTGACTAAACCCTTAGACGAGAATTCTTGAAACAAACCTTGGCAAAACCAACTTAACTTAAAGCTACTTACTTACTCCCCTTTCACGTGTTAGGCTTAGGTCAGGCACACTGGGGTAGGCTTAGTTAGAAGCACCAGTTGAGTATGTTAGCCTAATGTATATATGACTGTATATATGTTTTATTACTTTTAAACCATTGTATGGCTAAGAAACCATATCAATGCTTTTACAGTTCTATTTCGCAATACTTATCTTACTGTACGTACTTTTTATAATAACAATTATTGCAATTGTGGCAATACATTTCTCTTGTACGAGAAGAAAGACTGTTCAATAAATGTTAACCCTTTATTGATAAACGCCTGTCTCTCTATTCTCTACATCTCGTGAAAGTAAACTGCACTAGACTGACTGAGTGAAATACATGTCTATTGTTTCACACGACCCTAGAGATTGACTCTTGATCTGAGGAGCAAAGTTGTCATGTTGCACGGTTGTTGGAAAGCTGAATCCCTTCTTGTCTGTGCCAAGGAAGCTGATCACTTCCTTTGCAGAGAAGAAAGTTTCCAGTGACCTCTGAGCTAGTTGGTAACACAACCCAATTAAGTTTAGCATAGTCAGTGGAGGCCTGGAATATCCGCAGTTCCACGTCGATACTACTGTTTATGTTATTCCAATGCGCAGGGCCTAGTGGGAAACTAGGAACTACACTACAAAATGTCCAGCTAACTATAACGTCCCTAAAACCTATGTTTTTTCAGTGAATTTCAAAGGTTTTTTAAATGCTAATTTGTAACTATAACGTCCCCGAAACCTATGTTTTTCAGTGAATTTCAAAGGTCTTTTAAATGCTAATTTCCAACTATATCCTCCCTGAAAGCTACTATTAATAATAATAATAACAGATAACTGTGTAAGTAGCTACTCCATTTCATAAGTACATGACTTGTAACTGGAATAATTAGTGAGGCAAACAGAGTGCATGGGGAATTTATAAGTACTTACCTATTGCCTGAATGGGTAATTGGACAAGTGCATTGGACTCACAGAAGGATTCCTACACTGAGTAGGTACTAACTTGGTATTTATAGCAGTGTACCAATAGTATATAGCTAGTTAAAGGTGTGCATAGATAGTGCACACAATATTGTAGCTGTACTTGTCTTACTAGTTACCCTATTCTATAACTACATAGCTACTAACTAGAATGCTTAAACTGCTGCCAACAAAGTTGATGGTGAATTTGTAAGTGCTAGATATTATCAGAATAATAAAATAAGCATATAGTGCTGGTAGGGTGATTAGAAAAGTGCCTGGAACTGACGGCAATAGAACAGAGCCACCCAATAATCCCCCCGGGACTGGGTATCGTTAATAACAAAAGAAAAAAGTCCAAGAAGGAAACATTCAAATATTAATTCCCTTATTCCAATGGTGTCAATAATATGAACACGTAATTGATTGTAATAATAGGAATGGTATATGAGACACTGTTACTGTATTAAAAATAGATTTTAATTCTTAATATACATGTAGCTTTTCTCAATGGAATAAAAGTCTGGCAACAAAATACTACCGGTCAATTATAATAAATACAAATACAATGGTAGTATAGAAAAACACCTTTCGCATAAAACATGGACATTTCATTCAACCACATTTACGTGAATAAACACAGTACATTTTGTAAATTGAACTCAAATTAATTCAGTATTTATGCAAAAACGGTGTAGTGCGCACTACACCATTTTGCACCATTTGCATGCAGAGGGAGAGCTGCGAGCCGGCTAGCAGAGGAACAGCTACGGGCCAAATACTATAGTGAAAATTAACAGGCCTTCGCTTTCCAAAGAGATAGCTACACCGCTAATGTTGGAAGAGGGAGCATGAAGGATATATACAGAAGTTCAGTAGATTTCCAGTGTTGACTTGTAGAGGGACAGCTGCAGCCTGTGGGCACGCAGAAAGAAAGACGCAGGCCAGCTTGCACCGGAACAGCTGCAGGCCGACTGCTATAAGAAAAGGTACAGGCCGTCGGCTTGCAAATCATGCGTGTGGGAAGGTGACATGGGGAGAGGAAGTGTGAAGGTGGTATCTCGTAGCCACACACCTGCAGTATATTTCAGTCTTGGTTTATAGAGCTACAACTGCAGGCCCAAAAGCTCACAGATGAAGAGCTGCGAGCCGACTAGTGGTTCGCAGAGGGAGAGTTACAAGCCACCGGGCTAGCTCGTAGAGGAAGAGGTGCGAGCCTACCAATAGTATGCAGAGAGAGAGCTGCGGGCCGGCGGGCTTGCTCGTAGAGAAAGAGCTCCAAGCACACTGACTGACTCCTACAGGGAGAGTTGCGGCCCATCAGGAGAGCTGCGGGCCTGCTAGCAGAGGAACAGCTACGGGCGAACTGGTATAGAGAGAGGTGCGGGCCATCAGCTTCCAAAAGGATAGCTGTGAGACTGTATTGTGGAGAAAGGGATTGTGAAGAGGTATCTTGTAGTCAGAGAGAGCTACACTATATATTTCCAGTATTAACTTGCAGAGATAAAACTGTGAGTTGGCTCGCAGAGAAAGAGCTGCGAGCCGAACAATGGTTTGCAGAGAGAGAGCTGCAGTCCAGCAAGCTGAGTCATAGAGGTAGAGCTCTGAGCTGACTAGCTGACTCTTACAGGAACTGTGTTGGCCCATCGGCTCAAATAGCAAGAGCTCCAGGCCGGCTCGCACAGGAACACCTACGGGCCTACTGCTTTAGGGAAAGATGCGGGTCATTCACTTGCAAAGGCAAAAAAAGGGGGACAGTAAATTGTAGAGAGGGAACGTGAAGGGGATATCCCATAGAGAGACAGCTGCGGTATTTTTCCAGTGATGGCTTGCAAAGGTACAACTGCGGGCCCGACGGCTCACAGACGAAGAGCTGTGAGCTCACCGGTGATTCGCAGAGGGACACTTACGAGCTGGTGTACTGGCTCCTAGAGGAATAACTATGAGCCAACTGGCTGGCTTGTGGAGGGAGAGCTGCGGCCAATCGGCTTGAAGAGGGAGAGCTGCAGGCCGGCTCACAGAGGAACAGCTGCAGACCTACTAGTATACGGAGAGGTGCGGACCATCCACTTGTAAAGAGATAGGTGTGGGACAGTGATGTGGGGAGAGGGAGCCTGAAGGGGATATCTCATAGAGAGAGAGCTGCGGTATTGGCTTCAAGACTCAAGAGGTACAACTACGGGCCCGATGACTCGCAGAGGGAGAGCTTATTCATAAAACCATGTAATCTTTCAAACTCATGTCACATCACTTTTGTACCATTGAAAAAGATTATGACCTTATCTGTACACTACACATCCCCCGAACCTGCCAATAAAACAATACCTACTATTTTCATACTTGATAAAGCTCTATTACATAATTTTTACAAGCAATACTGTTGGGTGCACAAAATGGGCGTGGAAGATAGCTACTTTGGGGGTCTTAAAGCCGGCTTGTAAATATCCAACACATTTTTTTTAGTTTGAAGTTTATTATGCAATAAGAACAATATGAAAAATAACAAGCACAAAAAATGCAATGCATCTGCATTTGACTATATAATCATAACGTGAAAAAAGGACAAAAACAAAATAATATTATTATCAAAGAACCTACTGTAAGCATCTAAAAGGGATCAACGGAAGGGGAAAAGGAAGAGGGAAAATAGAATACATCTAAACTTGATATCACTAGATACAAAGAGAAAATAACAATTGCGTACAATTCACTGAATGCAAAACAATTAAGAGATAGAAAAACATAAAGACAACATGTTTCCTTAAGGAGGTTCACGGACTTTATCTGCAGTGTTAACCGGGCTAATCTGAGTTAGGTATGTAGCCAAAGGGAGCCACAAAAGATCTCTTTGATAGATAAAGAAATAGGGGTAATGAAATTGGTATCTAGTCTGTGATGAAAACAAATGGCGTTTCACCAAGCTCTAAAAGTTACTTTGTCCGACTGTTTCCAATTGGGCGTTATTAAATGAAGTGCTATTGCTAGTAGTAAATCTATTAATTTAAAATTTAATGGAGATTGGGGCCACTGAGGAGATAGGGAACCTAAGAAAATATTAGAAAGAGAGAAAGGGGCAGAAGTGTTAAAGATTTTGTTATTTTGAAACCAAACTAATTGCCAAAAATGTGAAATAGAGTGGCAGTCAAATAGCATATGTTTCAAGTCAGAATGTGTGAAAGGGCAAGACCACCAAGATGGTTGAGAATCTGAAGAAAAAGAGGTCAATTTGGCAGCAGTAAATAAAAGACGTTGATAAGCAATATAAATAGTTTGAGAAGTGTTAGCAGCTTGGGAAGTTTTATGAATTTTAAGCAATAGTTCATCCCAAATAAGGGTTGACCAGCATTCTGTTAGATCCTTCTCCCAAGCCAATTCAGTTTTCGTTTTATCCCTACCTGAAGAAAATAATAAAATCTTGTACACAGAGGAAGCTGAAGGAGAAGAGGTTAATAAAGGAAAAAGTGTGGAACATCTAGAAGGCAAGTGAGGAGTAGATGTTAGGGAGTTATGATATTGAATAAGCGAAGGCAACAAAAAGGGCATGCTGTGATTTGAAAGATGATGGTAGTGAAAATTTCTTTTGAAGATCAGAGAAGGATAAAGGAACCTTATCCAATAATAATCTAGAGATCCAAAACAATCTTTTGAGTCTCCAGGATTTTCAGTAAATGGTGCGATTCTTTATCAGTAGTAAGGTATGGTGATCCAGGGAAGAAGGCAAAGGCTATGAGGATGGTAGAGATGAAATTGAAATTTAGTGTCAGAAATGTTAGAAGGGAACCATAGGCCTAAATATTTTATTTTAGAGGGATCACTGACATAATATTGATTACACTAATATAGACTTACAAAAATATTGAGGATAAAATGACGACTACAGAAATATCGAATTCCTATCTACAAACAGGTAAGTACAAAAATATTGAATCAAAAATATCGGGAAAAAATATATAGTCCAAATATCGAATTTTTTTAAATGTCTTAAAAATAATTTAAAATTAATGAAATAATAAAATAATTAACTAAAATATACTTCAAAATACTTAAATAACCTTAAAATTATTAAATAATTAATTTAAGTTATAAAAAAAACATACAATTTTATTTTTTATAACATATATATATATATATATATATATATATATATATATATATATATATATATATATATATATATATTAACATATTATGAATACAAAATATGCAATATTCTTACTGTAGGATAGCAGGGGGGTGAAATGTACTATTACCACTCCAATGAGTGCAACAGTAGGGAAAGCGTTGGATAGCGTAGGGGTAAAAATTACTATTCCCACTCCAATGAGTGCAACAGAAGGGAAAGCGTTGGATAGCGTAGCGTTAAAAATTACTATTCCCACTCCAGTGAGTGTAACAGTAGGGAAAGCGTTGGATAGCGTAGGGGTAGAAATTACTATTCCCACTCCAGAGAGTGCAACAGTAGGGAAAGTGTTGGATAGCGGGACGGTAACATTTACTATTCCCACTCCAGTGAGTGCAACAGTAGAGAAAGAGTTGGACAGCGTAGGGGTAAAAATTACTATTCCCAATCCAGTGAGTGCAACAGTAGGGAAAGCGTTGGATAGCGTAGGGATAAAAATTACTATTCCCACTCCGGAGAGTGCAACAGTAGGGAAAATGTTGGATAGCGTAGGGGTAAAAATTACTATTCCCATTCCAGAGAGTGCAACAGTAGGGAAAGCGTTGGCTAGCGTAGGAGTAAAATTTACTATTCCCACTCCAGAGAGTGCAACAGTAGAGAAAACGTTGGATAGCCTAGGGGTTAAAATTACTATTCCCACTCCAGAGAGTGCAATAGTAGGGAAAGCGTTGAATAGTGCAGGGTTTAAAATTACTATTCCCACTCCAGAGAGTGCAACAGTAGAGAAAGTAGGTATTTAATATATTAATACAAATAAAATAAATATCAATACCAATAAAAAATTAATTAAACGTAAATACCAATTTAATGTGATATAATAATTAATCAATAAAAAATACAAATAAATATTAATTATTAAAATTCATTACCTATTAATACAAATTAATTACCAGTTACCAATTAATTAATTACCAATTAAAAATTAATTAACAATTAATTCAAAATAAATACCAATAAATAAATTAAAATGTTTTAATTAATTACAATTAAATTACTTCCGACCCTATTCCCCTATAAACTCACAACTCACAAAGGAAAATAAATGAATAAAATTAACAAAATTATCAATTAATCAATTTAATAAAAATAAATTACCAATTAAATATTAATTAATTACAAATTAAAAATCAACTAACAATTAATTCAAAATAAATACCAATAAATAAATTAAAATAATTAATTAATTACAATTAAATTACTTTTCACCCTATTCCTCTATAAACCCACATCCCGCTACAGAATTAAATTACGCAAAAATTAAATAACATAAAAGTCATTACTTAAAATAAATTATAATAAAAATATACACTTTCACACATATAATAACATATAAAACACTTTAAAAAATTTGAAATTATTCAAAATTCGATATCTTTGAATACCTATATTATCTAGTTCGATTTTTTGACTTTCTATATTTATAAAAATTGATATTAATTTACTTACCTTAAATGCGATATTTTTGTTGCCTATTTTCTGTCCATTGAATATTTTGTCCATTCTATATTTTTCACTCGATTTTAATGTAATTCGATATTTTGGAATCGATATTTTGTCTATATACCATTTTAGAGGGTTGCCAGGAAAACCCAGTGAGCACAAAATAATGTTTGAGGCACCTCATATTAAGAGGTAGTATCTCGCATTTGTCTGAATTAAGACAAAATCCAGATATTTGGGGAAAAGAGTCTACCTGATCAAGGAAATAGGTTATTGAAGAGGCCGGATTGGAACAATATAAAAGAATGTCATCTGATGACGCTGATAACTTGACATGGACCGTGTCTAGCTGGAAACCAGAAATCAGATGTTCTTGTCTGATCTTAGTTAAAAAGGGTTCTAATGTAATTATAACTTAGAGAGGGAATAGCAGACAACCGTGTCTTACTCCTTAAAAGAATGTAAAATAGTCCAAAGTCCTGCCATTTAAAAAGATAGATGCTTTAGGGCCAGAATATAATAAGGAAATGAGGGAGATCATTTTTGGGGACAAACCTTTCCAATCTAAAGCCTGAAACATAAAGTTCCATCCAATCATATCAAAGGCTTTTCCTGCATCTAAAGCGGATGTATGACATCACAATGCATGCTTTTACATCGCATGCTTTTACATCGCAAGTTTTACAACACATGCCTTTACAACGCATAGTGTTGAGGGGTGCTGGATAGTGAATAGTTGAATTTACTATTCCAACTCCAGTCCCCGTGGATAGTAGGGAAGGTGTTGGATAGTAAATTAAATCTATTCCCTATCCTAGAGCGCCCCCAAGCGCAAAGCGTTGTAATGGTTTGCGTTGTAAAACTTGCGATGTAAAAGCACTGCGTGGTAAAAGTTGCGTTGTAAAGGATGTTTCCCATCTAAAGCTACTGCTGCAATTGAGTAATCAAGAGAT